>NC_134491.1:19024688-19059688 GCF_040206685.1 Ascaphus truei | reverse complement strand
ACGCTAGTCCATAATTTGTCACACATACACTTTAAATTGCTGATACATTTGGAGGGAAGGGGAGGGAGAGGGAGAGCGGTGTGTGTTCCAGCATAAATGTAAATGTGTTGCAGTTTATAGGAGCACGAAGGGTTTCACAAAATTATCAACAAATCATCAAAATCAAATAGCCCATATTCTGGAGAATACCAAACGTAATACTTTATAAGGAGTTGATATCACGAGAAAACCACAAATGGCACGACGACAATTGTAATTCCTCCTAAAATCAATGTCTACAACAGGAGTTCTCAACTTTTTTATATATTGGGTGCACCCTTGCTTATCATCCCCTTTTTCGCTCACACACCCACTTCCTACACCTTCCACATTCACCCTAACATCATATGCACCCTTTTATTCAACACACAGTCCACATTAATCCCTTCTCGCGCACACACACACACACACACACACACACTTTCTCAATTATTTACTCCACATTCACCCCCCCACCCATTTCCTTACTTCAATCACACAACTTACCCAGCCACACAGAAAGCACTCAGCTCCCTCCACTCCCCACACAAACCATCACACATCCCTCCCCACAAAAAGCACTCACTCCTCCCCTTTTCGCTCTACTACCTTCCTACACACCTAAAACAAGTCAGCTGCTCAGTAGGTGCATTAAATGGTGTCTGGAGGAGCCTCTCTCTTTCCTGTGCGGGGCTGAGAGAGTAGAGGCAGATTGCAGCCTCTACGTCTCCAGGCAACGCGGGAGGTGCTCACTGAGCAGCGGGGTTTCCCCCAAAGAGAAAGCACCCTTGGCAGAGGCATCCTTGGCCGAGTGTCGCAGCACCCCATGGTACCTCAGCCCCCTGGTTGAGAAATACTGCTGTAAATTAATGAAGAAGAAAAACAAACGTTCGTAAATAGTTCTTAATTAATGCGACAGTGTTTTGGATGTAGGCATGCCAACTACTGTTAGCTCGCTATGAAGACATTCCTCCTGTTAACTATATTCTAATGAATTAAATTGTAGGAGTTATTTCTGCATATAGAACTCAGGGAAAATAATGCCCAATCTTATATTAGTTAATGCACTGCTAGTGCTAATGATATAACACAGCATTGGTGAATCAGGGTCTTTATTCCTCAGTTTAGATTTCAAGCATGGTGAGACGTTCAAAAGAACAGAATGTATATTGTGAATTATATAGCGATATTGGTTTTCTTATTGCTTCCTACCTGAAAGATCAGGTAAAAGGCAAAATACTATGGACCAGATTCACAGAAGGGTGCAGGCTTTAGCATTCACGTGAATGGGAGTAAAAATGTGATCAATCTTAGCACCCTTTTGTGGATCTGGGCCTATGAATGGAAACCTGGTGGTATTGTGAAGAGATTCACTTAATTACTTTATGGAGTTACTCATATCACAAAGGTATCCTCAATTCCAAAAAACATTGCGTTCGGCAATTAAACAGATTGTGAATCGAGACTGGGAAATTTTCATCTACTGTATGTGTCATCTTATAAAGCGAGCAGAGAATCACCACTTTAAAGAGATGGAAGAAATTAAGGGTTTATCAAATCTGTTCCTGTTAAAGTGTCAATCCAGTCTAAATAACAGCATTAGAAGCAGGGGGATCAACAGCTGAACCGCATTATGTTTAGCTCTGGAGACCCCCACTGGATTCCAGGAAACAGAACGGCTTTGTTAATGTTCGTCTCCCTGGACATTTAAACAGCTGTCCAATAGGAAACCACAACAGATGACATTGGATTCCCAAAAGGGGAGGGGAACAGCAGTAACTAAACATGTAACCTTCTTGGGAACTAGGGGTGGGGAGGTCTCAGGGCTAAAAATAAATAACAGTTCAGCTCCAGTGATGGAAAAAATATATATAAAAATCACAAAGGTTTATTTTGTAACTGAAGCTTTTAAAGAACTGCATAAAATATGGAGACATGCCACAAAACACCCACAATGCCATGCATACTGGCCATGGTATTCACCATACTTTTACTTCGTAAGCTACTCATCAACTGGAATGAGCTACATTTTGGTTACTCTGACAATATATAGCTTTGATCCCAGACATACAGACAGAAGTCTTTTATACAGTATACCCTTGATGAAGCATATTACCATCTTTGAAGAGCCTGAAGCATTATAATGCAATTGGAAATAATGCAACATTGATAAATTAGACTATAACAGGGGTAGCCAACACCAGTCCTCAAGGGCCACCAACAGGTCAAGTTTTCAGGATGTCTCTGCTTCAGCACAGATAGCTCAAAAAATTTTTTTTACAGTAAAAAGCACTTGTCATTTGCCAAGTGGAGCTAAACATATACTGATGAGCCACAACTTTTGCCTTACAGCTAACAGACTAATTAAAACTTTGCAAGGTGATATAGAAAAAAAGAGGTTTATTAATGCCGGGGCACTCCCGGCTCTTTTATGGAATAACAAGCAGTCAAAGAGTCTTAAACCAGACCTTTTTGATTCGGCAATAATATAATTTTCTACCAAGATTTGGTATAAGGCCAAAACCAATTATCAATTAGCCTCAGCTCCTTCGAGGTGTACCCCTATTTTTGACAACCCGGACTTTGGTCCGGGTTGGTCCACAGATATTTCGGATTTATGGAAGGTTAAATTAAATTATTAAACTTTAGTGATTTTTGTCAGAGATACTCTTTCACAGGAGCTGAGGTGTTTAGATTTTTATAAGTCTCCCACTATTTTAGGCAGTTCTCCCCATTTGGATCTTTTCCGCAGTGTACAGTATTCAAAGAACTATTTAGAAGTAGAAACTAATCATTTGGGCCTTATCTCAATTATTTATCAATTTCTTTGCTCTCGTGAATTTAAAGCTCCCTGCACACACCGGTATATGTAACATTGGGCATGGGATTTTCAGGTAGAGATTCCATGGGAGGACTGTATTAATTAGGACTGGTTAATCTGGATTAACACAATGAACACATCATTATGCACAATATTTAAAGAAAATATCTATAAAGTTATTTTCCGGTGGCATTTGACGCAGATTTATCCAGAGACCACAAATCTCTGTTGGAGAGGTTGTGGGGGGGGGGGGGTGATATGGCACATATTTGGTGCTTCTGCCTCAAAATACAGAGGTCCTGGGAAGTGGTGCAGAACCTAGTGCGAGAGATTTTCGGAATGAGGATCCCCTAAACCCGATTATAATGGTTCTGGGTAAGTCGTTAGATAATCTAAATGAAAATAAAGCTAAAATATTGTCACATATTCTGACCGCGGCCAGACGCGCAATAGCCGGGGCCTGGAAAAAGCCTCTGCCCCCCTCCAGGAGATATTATTTTGAGAATAAATGGAGTTACAGTCTATGGAAAGATTAACTGCCTATGTTAGACATAGTTCAAGAACATTTCAAAAGGTCTGGGAACCCTGGAATTCTAGGGGAGGAAGAGGTAAATGTTTCAGTTACGGTGGATGGAGGACTATATCTTTCCTATTTTAGAGTTGGTAATCCTATGTGATATTTGGAGCTGGCACGGTCCAGCATCGGATTTCTGTTTTTTTATATTATGTTTTACTTTTTATGATACCGGTGTTAATTTGATGGTACCACCACCACCCCCAACCCCCCTTCTACATTCCTTACCTTTGATTTTCCAAAAATAAGCTACAAAAAAAAACTTTGCAAGGTAAAACAATAAAAGGGTTGAGCATTAAGCTTGACAAATACCCATAGTCGAAAACACAAGATACAAAATGATATGTATCCGCATTATATATAGGGAAACCAATGTTTCCAACTATTTGCTACATATTGTAAATCCAAACGTGAACTTTGTGAATATTTTTTCACTGGGTGATAAATGTTACTGCCGTCATAAAACAATATTTAAGTTTTCCAACTGCCACTTTTATGTTGCATTATCAAGCCACTGACAAGCTCATGAATATATAGAGATGTTCATTATTTGAATGTACAGTACTTGCTAATTTGGGGTCTGATTAGCAATATAACAGTAAAGTCATTTGTTCATCAAAAATATATTATACCTAGTTTTTTGACCCATGAAATGCTGCCTACTAAAACCTGACTTTAAAAATAAAATTGATTATTATTCAGCATTAAAGGAAAGAATGCTTCAACTGTAAACCATTCCATCAGATATTAAAATGAGCCAGACTTCCATATTGCATGATATATTGTGGTATAAAATGTTACCAGTCAGTAAAAAGCAAAAACTGAATATTTCATAGGACAAAACGTATCAGCTAAAAACAGTTGTGTATGAAAATACTGTGAATTCTGACAATTATTTTACTCCCTAATGTTAAGCAAATATCATCAAAAAAAATTCCCGTTTATGAAAGTATCGTTATCTTTTCCCTCGTCCAGAAATGAAACCGGAAATGTAAAAGGACACTGGTGAATATACTCTTGAAACAGCAGCTCTGTATATTTGGCCTAGAATTAACTGACCCCAGTGATACAACACAAATATGAAATCGCAGAAACCAATTATAGTCAAAATTGCAAATAACAGATATAATAGTAATATTCATGGAACATGTTCAACTAAAATGAATAATCACTTGGGGTAAGTCCCATACTGAAGTGAACTAATGGCAGTTATATGTTAAGTATGATAAAACTAGATTACCAATGGATTAAAAAAAATGTACTGTAGGCATGCAGAAATATTTTTATTTTTACTTATTCCTGAATGTTTATCCTAGAAATATTGGCAAACATTGAAAACTGAAACTTAGGGGGACTCTAGGAGTTAGTTACCATTGAGGTGAGGAAAAGTAGATACATTAGACAATTGCAATACCCTTGTAAAATGCAAAGGGGGAGGACAATTTAAAATACAGATTTTTTTTTTTAAATAAATATTTTTTAAAAATCTAGAATTGAATTGTTAAACATACCAATGCTTTTAGTTCACCTTGGCCCTCTGTATCAAACACTCCATAAAGGTACAACACTACACAAAAAATGTCTGGGAAAGGAAACATCTGGAGCTAGAAAAACTAATTTTTTAGAAATGCTAACTGCAATCAATATTCAAACTTTTAGGGCTCGCTTTCTTATGCAATTCCAATAATTGCATCGGAAGCAATGTTTCTGAAATGTGAATAATCAGGAGAAAATGATAACAAAATAAAGTATCAGTGTTTTGAATTACAGCTCACACAAAGCATGTGGTTTAATTTCAATATACTAGGTTTAAAATTAACCAACATCAACACAGAGATTAAATCAAAAACACATTTCCTTTAAAAGAAAAAGAAGCAATAATGTCAAAAACCCAAGATTCAAAAATCAATGAATAAACAATTGTTTATGTTTTATAAACCATGCCAATTTACTTAATTAGCACAATTTCTGGTTTAGTTTCTTAAGCTTTCAGTCACAAAGAGAATGGAAATTAGAATCTGGGACTATTACAGTTTGTCGCCCCTTGTCAGTCAATGATGCAAAAAGAAAAAGAAATAATTACATTTCACATCTTGGACACTAAAGTGTTCTCACTGATGCCTTTTTTATGTTAATCCTTGGTGGCGCGGTAGAAAGATAAAGAGTTGTGTTGGTGTGTATTTTTTTTTTTTTTTTTTTTTTACAGGCAGTGAATTTCCTCCGTTTGCATTCAGCACCAGTGCAAGAGAACAGCTCCCTGTCAAGAGGGGGGGGGGGGGGGGGAGAGATGGGGGAATTCCCAGTATGTACAGACACCATTTTTTTTTTTACTCCAGGATATTCCAGCATCCTACAAACGATGAGGCACAAAATACAAATGTAAGTGACTAGGATTCCAGCAGAATCCTTCTACCAAAAATATTAAAACGTCAATGTGGACATATTATCAGTGGAAATAAGCCGACTGATATGAGAAACGGAACAACACAGCACAAGCATGATCCTCTGCAATATCTGCATTTTCTCTCATCATATCTGCATTTTATTCCATGATGTCTGCCAGGAAAATATAAAGTATACATATATCTAGGCTTGTTAGATGTTCACCCCCACCCTTTATGGATAGCAATAGCGTTTGGTGTTGTGAATGGAATCCCCTAACATTGCAGATTTCTTCCATCAACCTCCTATTAATATGTCCAGATCTTTCATTTCAGGATCTCTGCCTCTGTACGTCATTCTGAGCTCGAAACTCCAACACCTCCCATTTCAACAACAAAAAATAGCAAAATGAGATCTAGAGAGAAGGATGGAGGATTGGCACCAACATTTGCTACTGATCTATAAGAAAAGGGCAATCATTACCAGCAAACACACCATTGATTCATACATACATACATATATACATACATACATATCCACCCTTTAAAAACCACAGTCTAGAAAAGCAGTAGATTCATCACAGAGTATCTAAGAAGATGGTGAAAATTGAAATAAAATAGCTTAAATGTGGCCAATCACTGTCTACACGCTGGCATGCCAGACCTTCAAAAATGATTTAAAAAAAAAAAAAAAACAGAGATTGTATTGGGCCACGGTGCCCTAGATAAACACTCGGATCTGCCCTAAACCGAAAATAAAAATAGATTTTTTCTTTTGCAATCACAATAAAAATTGCTGTTATACGTCCCCACTGCAGAGACCACGTTGTGTTTGCAGCACTGGGGAACGGAGGATCATGCTTTGCAAACGACTGCAATCCTTATCTCATCTCCATGGGTGGGTTTCCCCCTTTTCTCCCTCCCCCCCTTAAAAACTGTCAAATTAAAAGGTGTGTGTGTGTGTGTGTGTGTGTGTGTGTGTGTGTGTGTGTGTGTGTGTGTGTGTGTGTGTGTGTGTGTGTGTGTGTGTGTGTGTGTGTGTGTGTGTGTGTGTGTGTGTGTGTGTGTGTGTGTGTGTGTGTGTATAAAAAGAAAAAACTGAATAAAAAAAACTAAAAACACTATTACACATTTAAGGTAGAAAAAAAATACTATATCAAGCACACTGCCATTAAAATCCAGGGTGGCATTTATTTTAGGAGACTGTAGGAATACAATAACACACACACTATATTATTTAAAGCAACAGCAAGAAATAATAAAATATAACAAATGTTAGTGAAAAAGCAGGTTGGTGTTTAATTCTGTAAGGTAAATGGTGGCTGTGTAATTGCAAACCACACAGCATAATACAATACAAATAATGATATAAAAAAGCAGTAGAATAAGAGATTGGGTGATGTTAATTGTCAGAAAGGCATATGGATTACGTTTAGTTACAATCCCCAGAGCTATGTAAGCAAATAATGTATAGGGCGAAATACAGTGCTATCTTGATTTACAAAGTGGAGAATGCTATAGAAACACCAACTAAAATAAATAGGAAATGGTGTGTTTTAGGGCAGCAACAAAATACATAACAGTAAAGGCAAGTACTGGAATAGAAAAAAATAGCCACTGCAATAGCATTCATATATACATATACATTTCACAGGGGATGTAAAATAAAGAAAATGACACAAATTGTCTGTGTAATGGCATATATTTGCTGTACAAACCACAGACCAATAAAAAAAAAATCATATACCAGCAAAATAAAATTAAGCGATTGTAATATAAATGTTCAGTGCAATGGCATTTGTTTAGAGGGAGAATGTGTGTGTGTGTGTGTGTGTGTGTGTGTGTGTGTGTGTGTGTGTGTGTGTGTGTGTGTGTGTGTGTGTGTGTGTGTGTGTGTGTGTGTGTGTGTGTGTATATATAAATATATATATATACACACATATATATATATATATATATATATATATATATATATATATATATATATATATATATAAAGATGTAATGGCCTCTCTTTGTTGTGTAGGAAGATTACAGATCACATACCAATCACATATAATCAGAAGAAAAAAAATGAAGCAATTGTAATATAAATGGTCTGTGCATGGAGATTATAACAGTACTGGTGTAACAACCATAGACAAGTAAAGTGTGTGTGCATGTGTGTGCATGTAATAAAGAAATTGAAACATAAATAAAAGGTTAAATGCCATGTATTTTGAAGGGGACTAGAACAGTAAAAACCAAAGACCAGTGTGTGTGTGTGTGTGTGTGTGTGTGTGTGTGTGTGTGTGTGTGTGTGTGTGTGTGTGTGTGTGTGTGTGTGTGTGTGTGTGTGTGTGTGTGTGTGTGTGTGTGTGTGTGTGTGTATACACACCATATAGAATGTATGGTTTAATATTACGGTTACTTTATTGCAATCTACACATGTGTGTGTATGTATGTATGTATGTATGTATGTATGTATGTATGCATGTATGTATGTATATATATATATATATAAACATACACACGTGTGTGTGTGTGTGTGTGTGTGTGTGTGTGTGTGTGTGTGTGTGTGTGTGTGTGTGTGTGTGTGTGTGTGTGTGTGTGTGTGTCAATAAATTGTCACTAAACAATATTTGTAGATGTGTTTGAAGGGATTATACTACTAGACACACACACAGCTGCAGAATACAATACAGCAATGGTAATATATAAATGGCCCTTTCCTAGCTGTGCATGGAGATTACAGCCCATACACCAATGCTACACTGTATTAGGGTGAGCTGGGGGTTTGGTGATTGCCTGGTGCCATCTTGCAGTGACAGGGACCTCAGCCCCTCTATATACAGGCACCTCATCTCCTTTATATACAGGGACCTCAGCCCCTCAGCTAGTGTATATACAGGACGGGGAGGGGAGCTGTATATACAGGACGGGGGGGGGCTGTATATACAGGACGGGGGGGGCTGTATATACAGGACGGGGGGCTGTATATACAGGACGGGGGGCTGTATATACAGGACGGGGGGGGCTGTATATACAGGATGGGGGGGAGCTGTATATACAGGATGGGGGGGAGCTGTATATACAGGACGGGGGGGGCTGTATATACAGGACGGGGGGGCTGTATATACAGGACGGGGGGAGCTGTATATACAGGACGGGGGGAGCTGTATATACAGGACGGGGGGGAGAGCTGTATATACAGGACGGGGGGAGAGCTGTATATACAGGACGGGGGGAGAGCTGTATATACAGGACGGGGGGGGGAGAGCTGTATATACAGGACGGGGGGGAGAGCTGTATATACAGGGACGGGGGGAGAGCTGTATATACAGGGACGGGGGGAGAGCTGTATATACAGGGACAGGGGGAGAGCTGTATATACAGGGACGGGGGGGAGAGCTGTATATACAGGGACGGGGGGGAGAGCTGTATATACAGGGACGGGGGGGAGAGCTGTATATACAGGGACGGGGGGGAGAGCTGTATATACAGGGACGGGGGGGAGAGCTGTATATACAGGGACGGGGGGAGAGCTGTATATACAGGGACGGGGGGGAGAGCTGTATATACAGGGACGGGGGGAGAGCTGTATATACAGGGACGGGGGGGAGAGCTGTATATACAGGGACGGGGGGGAGAGCTGTATATACAGGGACGGGGGGGAGAGCTGTATATACAGGGACGGGGCGGAGAGCTGTATATACAGGGACGCGTGGGAGAGCTGTATATACAGGGACGGGGGGGAGAGCTGTATATACAGGGACGGGGGGGAGAGCTGTATATACAGGGACGGGGGGGAGAGCTGTATATACAGGGACGGGGGGGGAGAGCTGTATATACAGGGACGGGGGGAGAGCTGTATATACAGGGACGGGGGGGAGAGCTGTATATACAGGGACGGGGGGAGAGCTGTATATACAGGGACGGGGGAGAACTGTATATACAGGGACGGGGGGGAGAGTTGTATATACAGGGACGGGGGGGAGAGTTGTATATACGGGGGGGGGGAGTTGTATATACGGGGGGGGGGGAGTTGTATATACAGGGACGGGGGGGGAGTTGTATATAAAGGGACGGGGGGGAGTTGTATATACAGGGATGGGGGGGGGGAGTTGTATATACAGGGATGGGGGGGGGGGAGTTGTATATACAGGGATGGGGGGGGAGAGTTGTATATACAGGGATGGGGGGGGAGAGTTGTATATACAGGGACGGGGGGGAGAGTTGTATATACAGGGACGGGGGGGGGGAGTTGTATATACAGGGACGGGGGGGAGTTGTATATACAGGGACGGGGGGGGGAGAGTTGTATATACAGGGACGGGGGGGGAGAGTTGTATATACAGGGACGGGGGGGAAGAGTTGTATATACAGGGACGGGGGGGAGAGTTGTATATACAGGGACGGGGGGGAGAGTTGTATATACAGGGACGGGGGGGAGAGTTGAATATACAGGGACTGGGGGGGAGTTGTATATACAGGGACGGGGGGGAGTTGTATATACAGGGACGGGGGGGAGTTGTATATACAGGGACGGGGGGGAGAGTTGTATATACAGGGACGGGGGCGAGAGTTGTATATACAGGGACAGTTGTATATACAGGGACAGTTGTATATACAGGGATGGGGGGGGAGAGTTGTATATACAGGGATGGGGGGGGAGAGTTGTATATACAGTGATGGGGGGGAGAGCTGTAAATACTGGGACGTGGGGGGGAGAGCAGTATATACAGGGACGTGGGGGGGAGAGCAGTATATACAGGGACGTGGGGGGGGAGAGCAGTATATACAGGGACGTGGGGGGAGAGCAGTATATACAGGGACGTGGGGGGGAGAGCAGTATATACAGGGACGTGGGGGGGAGAGCAGTATATACAGGGACGTGGGGGGGAGAGCTGTATATACAGGGACGTGGGGGGGAGAGCTGTATATACAGGGACGGGGGGGGAGAGCAGTATATACAGGGACGGGGTGGGAGAGCAGTATATACAGAGACCGGGGGGGGGGGGGGAGAGCAGTATATACAGGGACGTTTGGGGGAGAGCAGTATATACAGGTACGTGGGGGGGAGAGCAGTATATACAGGGACGTGGGGGTGAGAGCAGTATATACAGGGACGTGGGGGGGAGAGCAGTATATACAGGGACATGGGGGGGAGAGCAGTATATACAGGGACGTGGGGGGGAGAGCTGTATATACAGGGACGAGGGGGGGAGAGCTGTATATACAGGGACGAGAGCTGTATATACAGGGACGAGGGGGGGGGAGAGCTGTATATACAGGGACGAGAGCTGTATATACAGGGACGAGGGGGGAGAGCTGTATATACAGGGACGAGGGGGGGAGAGCTGTATATACAGGGACGAGGGGGGGAGAGCTGTATATACAGGGACGAGGGGGGGAGAGCTGTATATACAGGGACGAGGGGAGGAGAGCTGTATATACAGGGACGAGGGGGGGAGAGCTGTATATACAGGGACGAGGGGAGGAGAGCTGTATATACAGGGACGAGGGGGGGAGAGCTGTATATACAGGGACGAGGGGGGAGAGCTGTATATACAGGGACGAGGGGGGGAGAGGTGTATATACAGGGACGAGGGGGGGAGAGCTGTATATACAGGGACGAGGGGGAGAGAGCTGTATATACAGGGACGAGGGGGAGAGAGCTGTATATACAGGGACGAGGGGGAGAGAGCTGTATATACAGGGACGAGGGGGAGAGAGCTGTATATACAGGGACGAGGGGAGAGAGCTGTATATACAGGGACGGGGGGGGAGCTGTATATGCAGGGACATGGGGGGGGGGGGGGGGTAGCTGCCAGGGCCGCGCACCGGCGGCGGCGGGAGGACGCATTACCTGTGAGGACCCCGACGCGGATTTGGTGGTCGTGGTTGGTGAGTATCATGCCCTCGGCCGCCATGTCCCCCCCCGGAGCCGCTGTCACCGCTGTCACCGCCGCCCGCCCGCGCAGCACGAGAGAGAGCGCGCGCGCGACAAGCCTGGAGAGCGCGAGGCAGGGAGGCTGGCCGAGCGCCGAGCACAGGGAGCGAGAGACCCTGACTGACTGGAGGAGGTGACAGGCGTTAGCAGTTCACAGCCGATGCTATCGAGCGGGGACAGCTAGGCTTGTGACAACTTCATAGAGGGGCAGAAATCTCCTCCTGGCTGCAGGGATGAGGCAAAGAAAACAAAGGTCATTGCAACAGATGTATCAAAGGGGGGAAAACTGCATTTGCTTGGAATAAAATTATTTTTCTTTAATCAATTTGGTCCCGGGGGGGGGGGGAGTTGTACTGCTTCAGTATGGGGGCAATAGTGGAGCAAATAGTTGCCCCCTATGGTTGCACGTACAGTGACGCGGCTATCGCGTCAAAACAAATGCATTGTCGCTGTCGTCGGCGCTTATAGTGCACGCGACAGTGCTACCAAAAATCTGGTAGTCACTGTTATTTGATTTTTTTTGGCCACGGTCTCCCCTTGCAGCCAATCAGTAGCTTCTCCGTCCCTCTGCACTCCCCCTTTATGACATGTATCGCCTAAATTTGAAATATAACTATCGTGACAGCGACGGGTGATGTCATCGGTCGCCGTCACTATAAGCGTGGCCTAAAGAGGGTATTTTACATAAGTGTTCTGGCTGCAAAACTGGCCCAAAAGAACTGAATCAGATTTATTAAAGGGAAAAAAAATAATTGCATTAAATGAGATTCCTTCATTTTTTTTGTATTTAAATGTTTATAACCCGCACCAGACACGCAGCTCTTTACAATTTACACATTATAATACCATTACAGTATGTCATATAATATAGAATACAGGTGGGATAGGTGAATGAACAAATACATGTAACATTGGGAGAGAGAGGTCCCTGCCCCGGAGGCTTCAGTTGGGGCATGTGTGTCAAAAAAGCAGAAGTGGGAACATTCTGAGGCAAATAACTGCACTGTATGAGGGATATTTACTGAAGTCTACAGACTGTTAAAATAAAGCACATATATTGCCCCAGATTTATCAAAGAGGGAAAAAAACATTGATTTCAATATGGTTCCTTTTCTTTTGCAAATCTGGTGCTGTTTTTTTTGCTGTCGTTTTGTCCCTGTCTTGCAGCAAGAGACTTTACCAAATAGACCCCTGTGTATCAAGAATAAAAATACCAATATGATTTTTTTCTTTGATGTGTGAAGCAATGTTTTTGACCCACAATTGCCCTACTTTTGACCCGATACATAGTCCCTTCCTCACTATTATGAGTGCTGCTGTATGTATGAGGCAGTGGGTCTGTGTTGATATATTTGCATCGAATAAATTAGGATTTTTTTCATTTGTCTGAAGCTCAGCATATTTTCCCCATTTCTATTGTTGTAAAACTTGGCCTATACATATTGCTGCGCATAAATTGTGCGCCCAAAACACCGCTTGTGCCATCTTCAAGGTGACAAAAAAATCAACGCAGAACTGAGACGCAAGCTGCCCCTCTCTTAATACACATACCAGCTCCACGAGGTATATAACTCTGCCCAAAGCTCCAAACTCTAATCTCGTCGCAGACTAACACAGACATACATAAAACTCCTGCAAATAGGATTATTACATAGATGCTGCCCGTCACGAATATTTTTCAACGTGACCCCAAAAACCTAATTTTTAGGCTTGGAAACCTAGAGCCCCATAATCCCACATACACTGCACACTTGGGATCACTATAAAGAATAAACCAACATTAGGAGCAATCCTCCTGAAACATCAGTTGTCCCCATAGATTTGAATAGGGTCTTCTAATAATCAGGATCTCTTAAAAACATCAGTAGAATTTAATGGGATCTTCCGCTAAAGAATCAGGAGATCTCTCCAAAAACATTAATTGCCCTGATAAGCTTTAATGGGGATCTTCACTTGCAAATGAAGATCAGTCGGCAATATATTTGAATGGGATATTCAGGATCTCTCTGAAAACATCAATTGACACCCTAGAATGTGTATAGAATTGTGCAATTCCCTAAAACAGGGGGTCTCAACCACAGTCCTCAAGGGCCACCAACAGACCAGGTTTTATGGATATCCCTACTTCAGCACAGGTGGCTCAATCAGTGGCTCAGTCTTTGATTGAGCCACCTGTGCTGACGCAGATACGGTATATGCAGAATAGCTTTCCCCAACAAAACGTCCAGCCCTATCCCACAAATCAATGCAAAGTGTTAAACAGCAAACTAGAGCAAAAGTTCAATGAAGCAAAAGCAGCGTCCCACACAGCAGGATTGTAGAGGAAACACGTTGCTGACAAGGATCAGACGGTTTGATTTTGCCTTAGGCCTCGGCCATGGTTCTGGCGGGCGGAGGCGCGCTGAGGCTGAGGGAAAGTGGGTGCTTTCCCTGGCCTTAGACAGCGCGCCGTCCGGGGGCGTGTCGGTGGGCGGGCCAGTGACGTCACGGAGCTGGCTCGCCCTCATTGGGCGAACCGCTCACGTGAACGGCCCTGCGCTCCGGCAAGCGCGAAGATTTAAAATTTTCCTAAGACCTACGCTTCCGCGCGCTTGCGGAAGCGTAGGCGAGCCCCTACTAAAGCCGCTCTCATTGCGGCTGTAGAGGCTCAGTGCCGAGCGGAAGCGCGCCTCCGCTCGCAAGCACTATCCATGGACGTGGCCTTATACTGCTCTCCCATTTGGATCTCTTGCTGCTTTTGGACTTCATTGAACTTTTGCTCTAGTTTGCTGTTTAACACTTTGCATTGATTTGTGGGATAGGGCTGGACGTTTTGTTGGGGAAAGAGGGATAAGGGAAGTACCTCTTGGTCCCTTCGGACCAGAGGGAACGGGCCTGAAGAAGAGGTTCTCACCTCGAAAAGGTGCCCCCCTACTATACCCTCCCCGTGTTGTTTTTTTCCCCTCCCTCACTTTGTCTTGTTTTTTCACTCCCTTTCCCTGTGTTCTTTCCCCATACCTTACACCCCAGAGGCATTCTTTCCATTGTGGGACATCACTCCAAGCTATTGCTTCCTTGTGTTCACATTAAATAGATTTCTAATTGGGACATTACTCCCTAGTTGATTATGATTATTTCTTTAAGAGACAGAGAGTGCTGGAACATTTGTTTTTGTTTGTACATGATTTTAGGGGAATTAGGGTCCCTTAGGTTCCTATTGCACCCTGCATTTAGCTACTCATCACCATTTATTAGAGTGCTGTCTATCACTTTTTGTTTATTATTTGACTCCATAGACTCTAATGGGATTCTCTCTTAAAGATTAGGTGTGTTTAACATGAGAAATTATAAAAGTAAATAAATATAGGGTATGGAACAATTTAATTGCCGTACTGTTTGCTGTGTCAATTTTTTTGGGAGGAATTGACTCACTTAAGTGCAATTTTATGTACAAATGTTGCCCCAAGTTACTAGAAACTGGTTGGACCTGTTGTGATTTTGCATATATTGAATTCTCTGTCCTGTGCAGCTTCTAAGTTTGTACAAACCTGGGATTGGCAATGCTCTTATAACCTAATGAGACAGACAGGTGTCCCTCCCTCAGCCGAGTTTGGTGTCTGATTTCACGGGAGCCTAATGCTGTTACATAATTAAGCAAAATTCTTTTCAACCCAATATAAATATGTTTGTTCTACTATTATACTGTAAGAACAGAAAGGGGGACAACCGAATTCAATATTTAAAGATCCAACCCATCATACTCTTTTGCTATTGTAACTCCCCTCCTAAAGGGTTACTTGCAATGCTAGCAGTGTATGCTGGGCCCCACCCTGGTTGCTACGGGGATCCATACGTCACACAGGGGTATTTAAGGAGGAGGGCCAGTTTTGGAAGGTTAGGTTCCCGGAGTTCCAGAGCCTCTGGGGTGGATAAGTAATGTTGTTAAAGTATTAGTATAGACCAGGCCCATCCTGTTTATTATGTTGTCGATAAGCACAGTACCCCTTAAGTAAGGAGCCCCTACAGACGGAATGGAGTCCTGTATAGTTTAGTAAAAGGAATACAGCATAGAGGGCCTCAGGAAAGAGGGCCCCGAGTGCCTGCTGATCAGTTCTAGCCGCGAATTAGCGCTTACATTCCCCATCAGTCTGTGTAGAAGTGGCAGTTTCCAAAAACAGACAGCAAGATACTGGGTCAAACAATAGGAGACCCGTCAGGATTTCAGATTGGGGCCCCGAATAGTTTAATCACTGCCTAAAGGGTTCCAGAGAGACAAAGGGGGCCGGGTCCCACAACTACCTAAGCAACTAAGTCAGAGCACCTCCAAATGAATGTTAAGAGTGGGCACTGATGGGAGAAAAGTATTTGTGTATGTCGTTGAATGAAAAACATGTACAATGTGTCAAGATTTGTATGAGCGGCCCGAATGAATGACAATTGTACTATAAAAATTCCTGGCGCCCATTATTTAATAACCTTGCTACCTCATCGCCCAGCCGCCTGAATGCCAGCACCCTGAGTCAAGCTAATCCATGTGGAATAGCCACACATAAGGGCTGTTCTATAGAGTGAGCGGCTGTGCGCGTGCGCATGCTTGTGCAAACGCGCGTGCACGTGCCGCACGCTTTTTGTGTGTATGCTGAGCTGTGAGCTGTGAGAAGGTACTGTGTGTTTGTATGTGTGTGTGTGTATATAAATATATATATATATATATATATACAGTGTTCGACAAACCTATACATTTGCTCGCCCCGGGCGAGTGGATTTAACCCCCGGGCGAGTAAATATTGGCCCAAGCAGCACACGTTTGGTACTAGGTGGCGAGTAGATTTTTTTGTGTGGCGAGTAGATTTTTTGGTGATTTGTCAACCACTATATATATATATATATATATATATATATATATATATGTGTGCATGTGTATGTAATTTATTATTTATTTAAAAAAAAACACATTGGTAAAAATAAAATATTTATTAACATTGTGCAGACACACACATACATACACACACACACACATATATACATACATACACATGCATACATATATACACACATATATATAAACATACATTTCAGCGCCGGTAGCGGCACGAAACCATTCAATTCCCCGTTTTCCCTGCTGTCGGCCGGATGCACGCTCACTGCCGTGCGCGCACAGCCCTTGTATAGAAGGGCTGACTAACTTCAGCCAATTATAAGTGCCGCGCGTGCACGACATAACGCACGCGGCCACTATATAACAGACCTAACACACTGATGTAATCTCCCTAGAGTAAGTATACAAGTGTAATAGGAAGCAGGCACACCAGGTCTGGGAGAAAAAATATCACATTTATTTAAACATAAAATTTTGGCTCATTTTGGGGCCTTGAGAGACTCCAGAGTGAGCCGAAACGTCGATATGTTTAAATAAATTAGATATGTTTTCTCCAAGACCTGCTTCCAATGACCCTTTTATTTATTTATATATATATATATATACACTGTGTGTGTGTGTGTGTATATATATATGTATGTGTGTGTAACCCATCTTCCCCACCCCCCCCCCGGTCGCAGATCGGACCCCTAGGGTGTAATGAGGACTGGCTACATGTCTGTGGGTGGTGCATACCTGCTGGTAACAGGGGGGCCTGAGTCTCCCGCGATGGTATGAGGGACAACAGGGACAGGCTTCTGGGGTTAGTGCCTTCATCTTCTAGCAACGGTGCAGCGCCTCCATCTCTGGCGAGCCCTATAGGGGTAGGGTGAAATCCTCCCAGAGAAGCCCCCGCAATAGGGCGAGAGATTTCAGTCTCAGTCTCTTTGTAAAAAGTATCAAGTCTCTTTATTGTACACAGCTCTCAGCAGCAGCAGATCATACATAATGGTCTCTTCCTCCTTCTCCTTCAGACTGTACCCCTTCAGGATGGGCTGTCTGGGGCTCTCACTCTCCCCGCCACCAGCCCAAGGTGCAAACCCTCAGGGTGGATGATAGCTTTCCCTCACCCTATAGGCAGGGTGAGGGGCATTGGTCCACCATTGTTCTATCAACTCTACTCAGGCTGGCCTGAGCTCCTCCACACGTAGAGCCTGTCTCTCCTGGAACTCATTCCTCCTGATCCCAGGGCAGAACTCTCTCTTCTCACTCCCAAGACAGAACTCACTCCAACACTACTGCCACTGACAGGATAAGGCAACTAAATTTAGACCCCATCATGATGTCAGCAGGCCTCTCCCCTGTGTCTCTTGCCTTCCACACAGAGTCAGGGGGGCTACCTCCACCAATCAAGTCAGGGCTTGAAGCGGGGGAAACCCATGATAACTACTGGCGGCCTGCCAGTAGTTACACCAGTAGGAGGATAGATATATAGCCCAAATTCTTACCAGGGCTACATATGTATATATGTATGTATATAGACAAAGGAGAAACAAAAAGTAGCGCCAACAAGCAAATAAATATATATCAAATGATATTTATATTGGTTGAAAAACTAACCTGAGGTGAAAATAACCTTAATAATGTATATACAACAATTCAATTAATACTAAATGCAAACATATGGATACACAAATTGACAAAAATAAAATAAAAAAAATAATAAACGTCCAATGTCCAAACCGCACAAAAAGTTCTGACAGGTAGCACCAGAATAATGTACAGAGTCCAGGGACCCACGGCAGCTCTCTCATGGAATAACCAGTTCCACAGCAAAATCTATGAGAAAGACAAAACAGAGAGCGCACGCCCCATAGTGTCACACTGTATCATTTAATGTGGGGAAGGGTCGATGGGGGATTAAAAACACTCACAATAGACAAGTAAAATATATGCAATATGTGATATATAATCACCACCAAGGCGTGTCCAAACCGCAGCAGAGAGTCCAAAGCAGGCTGGAGTTGATCTCACGAACAGCGCAATCCCTCCGGTTCACTCGGTTCACTCGAAATCATCCAGGTAATTCTGGCATCAGAGTATGGCCTTCAAATCACTACATGTGCTCCCCGGCCGTAAAGGATGCACACAGCGTGATGACGTAATGTCGTAAAGTACGTCCCTGACGCGTTTCGTCGCAACAAATGCAATTTTATCAAAGGGAATGTCCCTGAACAAGGATAGCAGTGTATAAATACTGGAAGGTCCCTATTATGATTTGGTGGAAGTGCTAAGTGTTAGTCCCTCCCCTATAAATGAGCCGTGGCTTAATAATAAATATATAATTGGCTATAAATACCCAAATAAGCTGTCAATAGTAATTGCCATCTAATTATATCTGATGATTTTGAGTGAACCGAGTGAACCGGAGGGATTGCGCTGTTCGTGAGATCAACTCCAGCCTGCTTTGGACTCTCTGCTGCGGTTTGGACACGCCTTGGTGGTGATTATATATCACATACTGCATATATTTTACTTGTCTATTGTGAGTGTTTTTAATCCCCCCATCCACCCTTCCCCACATTAAATGATACAGTGTGACACTATGGGGCGTGCGCTCTCTGTTTTGTCTTTCTCATATATGTACAGTATGTATGTATATATGTATATATGTGTATGTATGTATGTATGTATGTATATATATATTATATATATATATATATACACACACACATATATATATATATATATATATATATATATATATATATATATATATATATATATAAAAATATATATATATATCCTAATAGAGGTATATTAGTATTTTATCTGGTAGTGTTAGGACTTGCGAACGGGTTTCTGCCTTGTCGTGGCTCGCAAGCTTACAATGCTTTGGCCAAAGGGTTAAACTAAATGACCCTGTTTCAAGAGAATATATAAGTATTTTACTGCGTATTTCTGTCATGTTTGTTGTAGCATTGGGCTTCTCTGTCGTCTGTTGTATACATATGCCACGCTCAATAGCTCTCCTTTTTGACACTTATATACATATATATATATTTTGTGGGGGCTCAGGGGTTCCCAAAAAGAGCTTGCTGGGGTTTTGTGTTTTGTTAACTTATTCTCAGCTGGTCTCAGCTGGTGGAGGTTAGTGGCTCCTCCTTCCCAGGTTTTAAGCCCGCCCCTCTCCACTACCCTAGTTTGCAGGTCCTTTCATTCTGCTGATATAGACCCACTGTGGTATTTCTCCCTCCTAATAGAGGTAAATGAGAATTTTAATCCTAATAGAGGTATATTAGTATTTTATCTGGTAGTGTTAGGACTTGCGAACGGGTGTCTGCCTTGTCGTGGCTCACAGGCTTACAATGCTTTGGCGAAAGGGTTAAACTAAATGACCCTTTTTCAAGAGAATATATAAGTATTTTACTGTGTATTTCTGTCATGTTGGATGTAGCATTGGGCTTCTCTGTCGTCTGTTGTACACATATATATATATGTAGCGCACTTTCCCCCACTGTATGGGAGATATGGCGGCTATGGTGTGTGTGGCGTGTTACCTGTGGCTCGCTGGGAGCCTGGGGTGTACCTGATTCGTCTGGTGACAGCGCCTCCACCTGCAAGTGATCCCAATGGGGTGGGATAAGCCCCTTACAGGAACAATACCAATAATACACACACTCAAGTATATACTAACAACCTTTACTGAACACAATAATATCGGTACCCTGTACCGCACAGTAAGATAGGCCCCAACCTGATGCCACCAGTGAGTGTCCCCAAAGTACTTTGGGTGCCAGGCACCAATACCCTGAGGTCCCTTTTCCCAATGTCCAAAGTGTAGGAGATAGTGCTATCCCGTGAAGTGTTGGTGCACTTAGTTGGGTACCTGCCCGGGAGCTCCAGCACCCGGGGGATGCAGGTTAACACAGAGGATCCGTCTGATCCGACGTTGTCATCACGATGGTGTCCGCCTCCGCGTGGGGTGAATTCCGGCGTGGATAATATCACCTTGCAGTCTCTCACAGGGAAGTAGTCTGGTCCCAGACCACAGGCCGCAATCACCGTGCGGCGTCTCCACTGTGTCCCTGACACTAGACAGTAATTGGGGAAGCGTCCCTAACTAAGGCTGAGGACCCGCTGCGGTCGGCGGTGTGGAAGCCACCAGCCCTCTGCCTCCAATCTGGTGGTCTCCGCTGCCTCCTTCCGACGTGGATCACTGCGTGCTGTGATGCATCACAGCTACAAGGCTCTGGTGATCAGAAGCGCTGACACGTCACGTGGTACGCGAGTGAGCCAATGAGGAGGGGAAGAGCTGCGGGAGGGAGCCGGCTTTGGAGGGATGTCTGTGATGGGAGCCGTGCATAGCTCTCCCTCTCTTCCCCCTCCCCCCCCCTCTGGTGCCCATTTCGCAGGCTGGCCCTGCCCACTGCTGCCCGTGCTGCGTGCTGGGGACTTGCATGCAGGCAGCTGCTGTGCCCGGAATCAATAGGGCTCTGTGTTTTGGCCCGCCACCCATCATGGCCGCGCCCCCCTGACCCATTTTGGACACGCCCCCCGCACCAAAAAAAGTTATCTGCAAATCACGGTGCAGTGACTTGCACGCTCCGCCGGCAAGCAAGGCGGCCGTGCGGGCGCGTGCAGCGGGGCCTTAGCCTAAGGGGTCTTCCCTGAAGCAACCACAAGCTACTGTGAGTCGGGGCCTAGCTGGGGCCTAATGGGGGTCTCCGGCCTAGTGCAGGGGCCTACTGACACCCTACACCCTTACCCTCTGATGTCCCAGCTCCGACTGCCTGGCGTGTCTTTGTTTGCGAAATGTATCAATAGCTGAGCAGGATATTCTCACAGCCCTATTGGCTGGTTCGCACCATGTGACTCACTGCCCCAGAGGCTCATGGGACATGTAGTACCCGCAGAGAGCCTTTCCCTATTGGTTGCCGCTTGCGCTACCTTCTGCGCATGTGCACTATTTGTAATGACCGTCGCGCTAGGGGAAGACACTGCGCATGTGTGCGCATATGCAAGACGGCGGCGCCCTGAGTATTTGTTCCCCTTCGAGACCTGGCAAGGAGCTCGCCACTCCGGCGGCCCCCAGATTCTCCCCACAACCTCCCCAGCCTCACCGGAGGCGCGTGCACGCTCCCGCTGGCATACGCACTACCCGCAGCGCTCCCGTCCGCAGCAGAGGTGAGCGGAGGTGAGGAAGACTAAAGGGGAGCCCAGAGGGGGAACATGCGCTATACTCTCCCCCTGGTGAACAGACCAACACCCCGCTTGGGAACAGCGTACACATATAACCAATACAGAAGTTATATAATAAAAATACAGTAAATAATATACAACTTATCACAATCACAAGGGCTCTACAAAAGATTATGCAGTTCAGTGAACATCGTGATCACAGACCGTATTTTATTCCGAGACCACTGCGGAGCCTACTAGTGGGGTGCCCCAAATGAATCGTAGGCTACTCGGTTGGGAGGGTTCCTTACACGCTGGCTTTGCTGAAGCTCCTCCTCTACTCCCTCTGGAGAGTAATGCACATTGTTCTGAGGCTCAGCCTCTCCCATTGAGGGTATAAATGTCTCTGGAAAGTTCATTTGAGGTATGAAGCATGGGCTTCTAGGATCCAGGGGTTGGTTGATTGGAGCCACCCTAGTAGGCTTTGTCCGTCGGGGCCCTTTACCCATAGCTCCTCCAGGAGGTGGTCTGTGATTTTGGGATCCCCTTTAAGAGGGTCCCTTCATAGGAGCCTCTACGGCTTTGTTGACGGTTTCTTCACCGTCTGTATGATCCTTGGTGGTCTCATGGCTAGCCTCCAAATGTTCCGGCTCACCGTCCAGTGGTGTAGCCGGTATCTCGGGTTCGTCGTCTCCCACCTGCGGGATAGGGAGAAGGTGGTTACGGTGCCAGACCCTTACCCGGCCATCTGCTTCTTTTATGGGGTAGACCGGGAGGCCCGGCATGTGCGACTCGACCTCAAATACACCGTCACACCAACGGTCGGCTAATTTGTGTTTCCCGGGAATTCCAAGTTTGCGGAGAAGCACAGCATCTCCAGGACAAATCTCCTGATGTCTGACCTTGTGGTCGTATCGCCTCTTGTTGTTGGCATTGAGTTGGGCGGTGGACTTCTCGGCCAGCTGGTAGGCCTGTTGCAGACGTTCCCAGAGCCTTTGCACGTATTTAAAGTGCGTCATGTTGGGTACCCCATCGGTTGATACCCTCAGACGCACATCCACAGGCAGCCTGCCTTCTCTCCCAAACATAAGAAAGTAAGGGGAATACCCGGTGGACTTGTGGCGAGTACAGTTGTACGCATGTACACTGGCGGCCGCCCTGAGTCTAAAGCGGCCGCCACCGCGGGTAATTTAAAACCGCGTGCCGGCGCGTTTTTTTCTCGATGCGTGCCGCGCGGCCGTGCGTCACTGGTGCCTCCGTTGGTGAGCCGATCACGCGTGCCACGGTTCCGCCGGCATCCCGAAGGCATCCGTGACGCGTTGGGTGCTGGGGATCACGCCTGTATGTGTGGGGGATCAGGGGAAGCAGAGGCGGAGCAGCCAGGGGGTCGCGACCGGAGGAAGGGAGGAAGGGAAGATGCGGCTGGCGCGCGGCCAAGTTCGGCGCCAGCCAAAAAAAGCCCCGGAAAATTACGGGCATTTGTTAGATTAAAGCTGGCCGCAGCTGTACCAAGGCTTCCACATGTCGGCTCCACTCTGTCTTCTGAGCGCCTTTCAACATGCTGAGCAACGTCCAGCAACATCCTGTTGAATCGGCAGAGCGTCACCCTCTGGATGGTACGGAGTTGTCCGGGACTTGGTGATATTAAGAATCTTGAGCATTTCCCGGATCAATTTGCTCTCAAAATCCCGGCCTTGGTCGGAATGAAGGCGGTTGGGCACCACAAATGCCGTGGGGTCATGCGGGTGAATTGGTAGAAGCCAAGGGGACATACGAATGCCATCTTCTCTTGGTCTTCTGCACTCATTGGTACCTGGTAGTACCCAGATCTCAAGTCCAGTACACTGAACCACTGGCTTCCCGACAGCGCGTTGAGAATTTCTTCAATTCGCGGAAGGGTGTACTGGTCAGGCACGGTATGGTTGTTCAGGGTCTGATAGTCGACACACAATCGGACAGACCCATTCTTCTTCTGCACCACCACGATGGGTGATGCGTAGGGGCTATGGGATTCTCTTACAATGCCTGCCCGTCTCTATCTCTTGTAAGACGTCTCCCACGTTCACCACATCTCGGGGAGCGATGGGACGGGACTGTTCCCGAAAGGGAGTGGTATCACTTAACCGGATGGTGTGTTGGGCGTTTCGGCTGCAGCCCACATCCATTTCACTCGTGAAAAATACTTCCCTTCGCTCTTCCAACTTGTCCGTTAGCTGACTCTTCCACTCGGCAGGTAGGGTGGATTCCCCAAAGTCGAATGCCAGCTCAGCTGGTTGATCTGGCACGACAGTGGCATTCACTTGAGCGGCCATTTTACTGACGGGGGTAACTGGGTATATCCTGCCCAACCGTTGTCCTTGGTCGAGAGGCATGGGGTAAAGAGAGATGTTCTGGATCAACACCTTGACCTTCCCTGGTAGTTCGGACTTCCGTTCTCGGATCTCGGGCACAAGCCGGTAACCTCGATTGGCATCGTCCTCTGGTGTACTCTCCAGAGAGCAGAGATGGTCAGCCTCGTCTCGGCCCAGATAGCAACACGCAGCATACATAACCTTCACTCCCCTGTCAACACTTTCGTGTGATTGAACAAGTCACCGTATCCTTCTTCGGCCGAGATCCGACCTCACTCTTCCTTCAGGATTGGGTGGATTTGTAGAGCCGACAGGGGTAGTTCGCCGGCCTCTTGCTGGTATGCGCTGAACACTGGCCGCACCACGTCGGCATTGGTTCCCAGTATGACTGGGGAGTTTGGGTGCTCTCGAAGCTCAGGGCATATCAGAGCTGCCACATTCAGGGTGTGAGACTTGCTGGTGTTCAGCTGTAGTATTTCCAGCCGAACCTTCACCACGCCGTCGATGGGGTAGCCCTCATTGCTGAGTCCCCACAGCTTCATCGTGTCCGCCGACTGCAAGGGCAGATGGTCAAGATGTTGATCATAGAATGGACGGTATATAATGGTCACTTGGGACCCGGTATCTAGCAAAGCTGATGCATATATGCCATCCACGAGGACGCGTATGATAGCGGCTGGTACCATGCGACTGTAAGCGTCCGATGGGGATGTTTCGTCGGGGCTTGGCCGGATGTGCTCTCTGAAGATGGGGAGGAGGTTTCTGCAGACTGGACCTTGTAGATCATGGCCTTAGGGTGGAATGTTCGGACTTTTCTGGGCTCCAGACAGTTCTGAGAGAAGTGACACTTTTGGCCACAATTGTAGCAGATTGTGTCACTCTGATTCGCCACATCCATGGAGGCAGGAGATTCTCTCTTGGGTGACCTGAACGTGGTGGTAGGCACCTTGTGAGCAGGGTTGTCCTCGTCACTTTCTGCCTCCTTGGCCTTTGGGGCCGACGTCCCTTTGAGCTCGTCCTTGCGATATCCCTTGCGGAAGTAGCAGGTGTTTCCCTTTTTGCAGATTCACAAGATGGTTTGGGCAAATGCAGCCATTGGGTACTTTCTTGGTCTTGTACGCTACCCATCAAGTCTTAGAAGTTTAGAGACTGGTCCGTCGAGAGGGTGCAACTAACATGTATGGCAACCGGGTGCGTAGGCAATGCGCCCCGCAGAAGTTGTTGGATTCGCAGACCGTCGGCCTGGGACGCAGGGATAATCTTTTCCGTCACCAGAGGCCATAGGACCAACTGGATCTGACGAAGGAACTCCGACACATCTTCTCCATCGGGTTGCGTGAGTCCGTAGAACTGGGCCAGCAGAGAGATGGCATCGTCCGGGACACCGTAGGTCTTGGTAAGCGCATGTATTAGCGCTTGTACATCAGCGTTGGGGTGGCTATCATTGTAGAACTGTACCATATGAGCGGCCAGAGGCCGCAGGCACTCGATGATTCACTGCCGCTTTACAGCGTCTGAGCAGGACCACTCAGGGAGCACTTGTCCTGCATGATCCTTCCATTCTTCAAACTCTGCCTCGCCAAGAGGCGTGGGATGGGTCCCCGAAAAAGCCTTGAGCTTATGGTATTGGTGGGCCTGGGATGACTGGGTCAGGGCTTCCACCAGTTGAGGTACAGTCACTCCCAACGCAGAGTTCCCTGGTTGATGAGCTTCTGATTTTGGGCTAGGGGTGAGTCCTAGACTGGCCCGATGCTCTCTGGGGGTGTACGATGGTTGTAGGGCTTGGTTCAGAGGGGTGCCTCCAGCAGGGTCCCAGAACAAAAGATCACCCTGGGTAGAAGGGGATCTGCATAGAGTAGTGAGCACCCATGAGCAAAGCGTCGTACATCCCAGGGGTGTGGGAGGGACATGGAGTTTCCGCTTGGTAGAGCACTTGGAGGAGAGTTTGGGACTGGAAGTCACCACTGGCAGGGACAGTTTGGGAAAGATGACCGGGCAGCCAGGGGGCACGGCTCCAGGAAAGTGTAGGGCCCCGGGAGTGTCATCCTCCCTCACCTCGTGGCGGGTTGCCATGATATGGAAGTACCAGCAGAAAGTGGGATCCCATTTTCACCATATTTGTCGGACGTTGGCAAAACCCAGGAGGGGCCTGAGTCGGTCAATGACTTCATGAGGGGTAATGCCAGATGGCACATCCCCCAAAGTGACCACGTGGCGGGGAGACTCATTGAGTTCCGGGGCCCAGTCACGTACCTGTTGCTTGGAAGGGGAGAACATGCTGTGGATTTTGGCAGACTACTTTGACTGCTGAGTAGGGCACCCCAGGTCTGAGATCTCAGCAGCGCCTCCAAATGTAGCGCACTTTCCGCCACCCTATGGGAGATATGGCGGCTACAGTGTGTGTGGTGCGTTACCTGTGGCTCGCAGAAGTCCTGAACCTCTGCCGCTGGGAGCCTGGGGTGTACCTGATTCGTCTGGTGACAGCGCCTCCACCTGGAAGGGATCCCAACGGGGGGGATAAGCCCCTTACAGGAACAATACCAATAATACACACACTCAAGTATATACTAACAACCTTTACTGAACACAATAATATCGGTACCCAGTTCCACACAGTAAGATAGGCCACAACCTGATGCCACCAGTGAGTGTCCCCAAAGTACATTGAGTGCCAGGCACCAATACCTTGATGTCCCTTTTCCAAATTTCAAGGCCCACCCAAAATGTAGGAGATAGCGCTATCCCGTGAAGTGTTGGTGCACTTAGTTGCTCCAGCACCCGGGGGATGCAGATTAACACAGAGGATCCGTCTGATCCGACGTTGTCATCACAATGGCATCCACCTCTGTGTGGGGTGAATTCCGGCGTGGATAATATCACCTTGCAGTCTCTCACAGGGAGGTAGTTTGGTCCCAGACCACAGGCCGCAATCACCGTGTGGCGTCTCCACTGTGTCCCTGACACTAGACAGTAATTGGGGAAGCGTCCCTATTTAAGGGGACTTCCATGAAGCAACCACAAGCTACTGTGAGTCAGGCTTAGCTGGGGCCTAGTGGTGGTCTCTGGCCTAGTGCAGGGGCCTACTGACACCCTGCACCTACACCCTTATCCTCTGATGTTCCAGCTCCGACCGTAGCGTGTCTTTGCCTGCGAAATGTATCAATAGCTGAGCAGGAGATTCTCACAGCCCTATTGTCTGGTTCGCACCATGTGACTCACTGTCCCAGAGGCTCATGGGACATGTAGTCCCCGCAGAGAGCCTTTCCCTATTGGCCGCCACTTGCGCTACCTTCTGCGCATGTGCACTATTTGTAATGGCAGCCGCGCTAGGGGAGACACTGCGCATGTGTGCGCAGGTGCAAGATGGCGGTGCCCTGAGTACTTGCTCCCCTCGGAGATCCGTCAAGGCGCTCGCCACTCCGGCGGTCCCCAGACCCTCCCCACAACCTCCCCAGCTTCCCCGGAGGCGTGTGCACGCTCCCGCTGGGAGCCCAGAGGGGGGATCTGGGCTATGTATATAGAAGCCACAAAAAAGTATCCAAACACAAGCACACGGGTATACCAAAAGAATATAAACAATTTATTGATATAGATAAAAACAGGGGGAGAATTGTTACTACGGAGGGGGTACTCCAAACAGACTCCTCTAATCACCAGGGAGACGGTAACATAAATGGTGGATGAACTAATCTGTAATATGACCTCAATAATGCACTGATGAGTAGCTAATAATGCAACAATAGAAAGTAGTATAAGATGACTACCTAATAAGTAGAAAATAGCAACCAGGCATATACAAAGTACAGATGATGAAGTATAATACCAGATTGGCAAACAGCTACAAGCACACTGATGAAGTCATTTTGATGACGAAACGCGTAGGGCGTGGTCTAACTGTGTGGCTGACACTCAGTGGATACCATAGAGGTTGTGTATGAGCTCATGAGTCTCCCCTCGATTCAGATTGAACGCATTTACATTGGCTTGTATGAACTTTTGAATCACTTGTATCCGGAGGAACATCTTTGCCGGGTGCTCAAGGGAGAATGTTCCGTCTTCGGTTCACATGGAGGAGCGACGCAGGAGAACGCCGGGATCTCGTGGTGTGCTGAGAGGATCGCGTTGTTGGCGATTGAGATCTAATCTCGTACATGCTTGTTTTTATACTATCTTTGTGAGTGGGCATTTGAATGAGTTCATGTTCCTTAAAATACATATTTTTATACGTTAATACACTAGGTGTGCACCTGTTTGTTTGTTTCTCTCTCTCCCTCTCTCTCTCTCTCTCTCTCTCTCTCTCATGAAATCATGTGGACTGTGACAAAACGCGTTGGCACATGTTAGTAGTGGACGAAACGTCATCAAGCTATCGAGGGCTGCCGATCTCTGAGGAATTACACCACTGAATGATTCCCCGTGGATGTCCGTTAAACTTCTCGTAATACTTCGACAACATTGTGTTCTTGCTGACCTGAAGTTTCTCGCACCAGCTTTCCAGTAGTGTGAAACTCTGCGAGTCCCACTTGCTGACCTGGAGGACCTAGAACAGCTGCTGTGTTTACTGTGAGATTATCTCTAGCAAAATGCACAATCAATTACCATCTTTGTGAGTGCACCTTATCTTGAGGTTTCATCTCTATTATTCAATTGTTGACCTTTTTACACGCGCTTCTTATTTCTCTTTTATATACAGTATATACAGTATATATATGTGTATGTGTGTGTGTATGTTACATAGTTACATAGTAGATGAGGTTGAAAAGAGATATGCGTCCATCAAGTTCAACCTATGCTAAATTTTGACAACAGATACTTTATCCTATATCTATACTTAGTTATTGATCCCGAGGAAGGCAAACACAAAACCTCAGTGACATATCATCCAATGAAATCTCATAAGGGGAAAAATAAATTCCTTCCTGACTCCAAGAATTGGCAATCGGATTACTCCCTGGATTGACATCCTTCCCCTGTTTACTTATTTGGTATATCCCTGTATACCTTTCCTTTCTAAAAAGATATCCAACCTTTTTTTGAACAAATCTATTGTATCTGCCACCACAGTCTCCATGGGTAATGAATTCCCCATTTTAACTGCCCTTACTGTTGCTGGTGAAATCTCCTTTCCTGCAACCTTAAGGGATGACCCAGAGTCCTTTGTACTGTCCTTGGGATAAATAGTTATTTTAAAAGCTTCTTGTACTGTCCCCGAATATATTTGTATAGAGTTATCATATCCCCTCTTAGACACCTCTTTTCTAATCTAAATAAATCTAGTTTAGCTAGCCCCACCTCATAAGTTAGATTGTCCATATCCTTTATTAATTTGGTGGCTCTTCTCTGCACTCTCTCTAGTTCCATAATGTATTTTCTAAGGAGTGGTGCCAAAATTGTACTCCATATTCAAGGTGTGGTCGTACTAATGCTTTATAAAGGGGCATAATTATGTTTATTTCCCTTCCATCCATTGCCCGTTTAATGCAAGATAAGATCTTGTTTGCCTTTGCAGCTACTGCATGACTTTGAGCACTATTGCTATTCCTGCTGTCTACAAGCACTAGTAAATACTTCTCCATCAAGGATCCCCCTAATTTATCCCCATTTAATTTGTAAGTCGCCTGTTTATTCTTGCTTTCCAAATGCATAACCTTACCTTTATCTGTATTAAACCTCATCTGCCATTTACCTGCCCAAGTTTCCAGTCTCTCCAAGTCCTTCTGGAGAGAAATTACATCCTGCTCTGATTCAATTACCTTACACAATTTAGTATCATCGGCAAAGATGGAGACTTTGCTCTCAATGCCAACCTCAAGGTCATTCATTAATAAACAAACAAATTAAAAAGCAGGGGTCCCAGTACTGATCCCTGAGGTACTCCACTTTAGCCCAACCTGAAAAAGTTCCATTTATGACAACCCTCTGTTGTCTGTCCTTCAACCAGTTTTCAATCCAGGTGGTGCATATATTTTTACTGAGTCCAATTTGCTTTATTTTGTACACCGACCTCTTGTGTGGAACCGTATCAAATGCCTTTGCAAAATCTAAGTAGACCACATCAACTGCATTACCCTGGTCTAAATTCCTACTTTCCTCCTCAAAGAAAGATATATAACCAGCATTCCACTTTGCTCTTTTTATTTTACCAGAACCGAAGCTGCTCCATTGTCCTGCGGCTCCAGGTGACTCCCCCCCCACCCCCCACAGTTCCAGGCAAAAATTAGTGCCTGCAGACACAAAATGGTGGTGGGTTCAGAGCTTGACCCAGCGGTCAATAGAAAAGTCACAATGTCATCGGGAGATGGCATTGCAGCTTTCTGTTGGTCACCCCATGACCATGCTTGTAGTCCGGCGGACTTATTTGTGTCAAAACCGGCACCAAAAATATGATATACCGTGGGAGTCAGTAGGTCCCTGGAGTCTGAAGGATAACAGAGGAGCTCTGGAGGACCTCCCACCCTCCCCGTGCTGCTTTAATATAGGAGTTTGGATGGTTTTTACTGCCAGGTATTTGATGGTCTACAAAGCAGAGCAAACTTCCCCAATTGCTTAATTCACAGTAGGGATAGTTTAACGCTTGCGTTCACCACAAACAAGGCGGGACCCTGTTACTGATGTGGGAAAGTATGGAACTGCGCACCCCCAGCAGCGGGGGCATGCCTGGAGGGTGGATAGTCAATGTAGCTGGGTCTGGGTTGGAGAGATTGGGTTAGTCCAGATACTTGCCGGAGTCCAGGGGCGGAGCTAGTAAAATGGTCGAAGTCCGTTGCGCCGTGGTTTGGGGTTGGAGTTGGGAGAGTAGTAGTATGTCCAAAGCCGGGGTCGTTATCCAGAGAGGTTCCTAAAGTCAAGCCGAGTCGGTACACGTGAAAGCAACTAGAGAGAGAGATAGCAAGGCGCAAGGCAAAACAGAACGCAGGAACACAAGGCTACACAGGTTATGCTCAGCAAAGCAGGAGAGAATGAGCAAGGCATCTAAAGCAAACAGGAACCAATGAGGCTGGGGGCGGTGAGGTGGCGCGGCCTCCGCGGAGGCAGGGATAGGCTGCAGGAGACAAGTGGGCAGAGAGATACTTGCCACGCAGCTGGGGAGCGGTGCACGATGTCACGTGCGCCACGTGAGAGAGGCGCAACGTGACCAGGGGGCGGAGCCAAGCTCCATGGCAGGGTTAGAAGAGCTGTGGGTGCGCCCTGGGAACAGAGCGGGGACCGAGACGCAGCAGGTAAAGAGGGAACACGTCGCGGAGGACGTGTTCCCCGATTCCTTACAGATAATGAATCAAACCAGGGCAAACGCAAAAAAAAGAATTATAAAAGAATAAGTGTGCTCAATTTAATCTCAAGGGAACAGTAAATTAAGATATATTAAGTCCTCCTGATGAAGCTATCACAAGCGAAATGCGTGGGGCTATTGGTAGCAGTCTCTGCTTCAAGAGAACGTGATGATGTCATTGAAAACGCCCGGTAGATGCCGAACACTGAAGCGAGTGTGGAGAAGCAGGACGAGAGCAGCGCGCACACACGGACGAAGGGTCGCCTATGTGCCGCCTTCAACTGTGGGACCCAGACCCCACTAAAGACGCTCAGGAACGGGAACTTTTCCCACTCAGATCTAAGGACTATTCAAATTGGGTCTCCTCACCGCATCTCCTGCAGTGATCAAGTATTACATCTCACATGGAAGTGAGCATTGTTTGCTATTATACATTGGCATTTTCTTGTACTGATCTTTGGTCGTGCTTGTCTGTTTTCTCTTAGTTTCCCAAAAAGAATGAGCAAGAAAGGAAATTGCAGGGCTCCTTTAACAATAATGTTTTCACATCACTCCCATAGTGTAAGAGCTCCCGATCGCAGTTTACCTCAGTCAAATTATAAGCTTTCCATTTAGTTGCCAACATGATGTATTTGGCTTATGTAGTAAAGTTAAAGGAGCAATCCACCTTAACTAACCTCCATTTGTTTACAGGATATGAGCCAGGGGGGTCCCCCAGGCCTGTACCAAGGAATCCTCCCCCACCACGCCCCCCCCCACCACGCCCCCACGCCCCCCCCCCCTTTCGGCTCCTGAGATACTTACTGGTGAAGTTACCGATATTACTTCCTGATTTTTAAAGAGGATTTAAACAGCAATCCAATAGGAAGCCACAACTGAAGATGTTCCGGCTTTCTATTGCCCAAATATTTGTCGGCCATTTTGTTTCCCCCGATAAGTATCTGGGGAACTTGGGAGTCTCCAGAGCTGGGGGAAAAATGGGATTCGGCTCAGGCAGACCCCTGGTTCTTAGCCTATAAAAATAAAGGAGGTTAAAATATAAGGAGAAACTGCTCCGTTAATGAATTTTAACCATTGAATGTCAGGACGCGTAGGGCTATTGTTTGTGATGCCCCAGCAGGTCTCTTCCAAGTTACGTAACGGTTTTTATTGAATAGGGATATAGTGTCATTATATACACTAGAGATCATCTATCTTTGGGGATCATTTATCAAAGTCCCCCGGCGGCAAAACCAAGGCTTGAAACACTGCACCAAACCTATCCAGGAAATCCATTCCTGTTGAAATCGATAGGATTCTAGTTTTTTTTGTGTGTTTTTAAAATCTTGTGTTGTATTTTAGCACTATTTTGTCCCAGTTTTGCAGCTGAGAGGCTTAAATAAATGACCCCAAAGTCCCCAGGTGCTATGTCTAAATACGTGTGTTATTTCAGAATAAAGTGAATGAGGGATTTGCGTTAGGAATTCATTTACTTACCTGAACTCATTAGCGACATATGTTGGCGTGTCATTATTCACGTTCTCCCATTCAATGCCCGTCGTCTTAGTACTTGTGTGGCGTGCATCATGTTAAATTATAGGTACATAAATGTTGCAAGTGTTAATGAAACCCAATTAAAAAGTACTCACATTATGAATATATATTCACTCCCCCCACCCCCTGTAACCATTATCCTCTTATCTTATCATTACCCAAATGCACAGTTCACCAATTACATAAACCAGCAGTGGCCAACTTCGGTCCTCAAGGGCCACCAGGTTTCAGGATATCCCAGCTTTAGCACAGGTGGCTCAATCAGTCCCTGCTTCAACACAGGTGGCTCAATCAGTGGCTCACTTGAAGACTGAGCCACTGATTAAGCCACCTGTGCTGAAGCAGGGATATCCTGAAAACTTGACCTGTTGGTGGCCCTTGAGAACTGGAGTTGGCCTCCCCTGGCATAAATTGTTAACTGATGAAGCATCAACAGAGTGATTATACATACAGAAGCACTAAGAATCAACTCGTTGTTTATGGGAAGAGAAACTTGATGGGCAATTATGACACATTTATGGTGCACAAAAATGTCGCTCATTTGTAGTGTAATAATACATATCATTTACAGCAGGAGTGGCCAACTGCAGTCCTCAGGGGCCACCAACTAGTCAAGTTTTAAGGATCAGTTTTAAGGATTCAGTCACAATGCCACTGATTGTGCCACCTGTCTTGAAGCAGGGATATCCTTAATACGTGGCCTGTTGGTGGCCCTTGAGAACTGGAGTTGACCACCCCTGAGTTACACACTTGCGCCACTGCCAACATCCAAACTCCACCCCTAACGCCACCCTCGCATGGAGACGCACTCACTGATTATTCTTCTGTGCATCTGGTTTATGACAACATCACTTCTAGCGACGCTGTGTGCATAATACCCTGGGGCAATCCCTGTTCAATTTGGGGAAAAATATATTCATTTTGGAAACAACTGTAATCAGATTTAAAGCCAATTTGGCCGTGTGGTATTCTCACGTATCAAAGTTGTGCACTTTGCTCCAAAACAGAGTAACAAAATAGCACTTGCTTCAGTTTGCGAGCAGTGACGCGTGTCGGAATGTTCAGATCTTGCTTCTTACGTTTGGCGCGGATCTCTTTGGAACAGAGACTAACGCCATCTAAACCTGGCGGATTTATTTGGCGCAATGGGAGAGAAAACGGCACACGTTATAGGTGCAACGTTTGATCTATCTCCATGTAATATTTCACTGACTCTCTCCTCCCCTGTAACTTTTCCCCAAAATGCTGCCTGGCGCCCATACTGTAGAACAACTACATTGGCACAGAGTTACATATTTAAATTGTGGTGTTTGTTGTCATGCGGTTTTGTCCTTATTCAAACATTCAATATAATAACTTTATTGCATATAGCACTTTTCTCCCAATTGGACTCACAGTGCTTCCCAATTACAGTATATAGCGCGCGGTACGCAGCACATAGGCATTTTACAGACACAGTCCCTGCCCAGATGAGTTTACAATCTATGTTTTTGATGCCTGAGGCACAGGGAGATAAAGTGACTTACCCAAGGCCATCAGGAACTGACACAGGAATTGAACCAGGTTCCTCTGATTCCCACTCAGTTGTTATCTGAGTCAGGATCTTTTCTCACCGAGCCGGTCCTTCTCCCTATGACTTGGGTTCTAAGAATGTCCTTTTCAATTAGAAATGACTTTCTCCTTTGATGTCCTATGTATTTTAGGTTGGAAACGAGGTTGGATGCAGGTTTGTGATAGCTTTTACTGGACTAACATTAGGGTTCTTCATAGATTATGTTCTACTGTACAGAGCTTTCTAACGATTTCTTACACTGTCGGAAATTGAAATAGGCTATTTCCAGAGGTTGGAGTGTGATGGTAATAGTAGTTATGCCCTTCCACTGTTTTTTTTCTCTTACAAACCCAGAGTATTACATTTTTTTTTTTTTTTTACAAATTAACAGTTCTACCTTAATTCCACATTAGGTTTGAACAAAATTGGCTCAAACTTGTCTCATTTCTAGCTAAAATGGATGAATTTCACCAGCAAATCTGCATTCAACATGCAGACCTTGAAATAGGTCTCTCTCTCTGACTCTCTCTGTCTCTGACACTCTCTCTCT
>NC_134491.1:19020652-19024488 GCF_040206685.1 Ascaphus truei | reverse complement strand
GCCCATAGCTGCCTGTGCAAGCTTATAAGTGGGTTGCTTGTATGGGTGGCCTCTTATGAGAAATAGCTGCAGGGCAGAGACTTCTGGAACATGAGGGAAAAGGGGGTGATATTTTACCATGTATTGCCTGCCAGCCAGGTATTAGAGCTGGTGTCTTAGAGAAGGTTTTAGAACCCACACATTATAGGTGCAAATGGTGGAGTGCAAGCTCTTGTGTTTAAATGTTAGTTTTTCTGTGTTTTAAAACTACAATGCATTTTGTGTTTGTCCTGTGAGGAAAAACCAGTTTGGTGACAAAAGGCAGCCACATGTGAATTAGCATTTCAATGCCACCAGCTCAGGTATAGGAATTCCCTGTGTTAATTGCAAAGCCATGCAGGTTGTAGCACATAGCAAGAGGGGGGGTGGGGGGGAAGGGTCGGCGCCATCATCATGACGTCACGTTTCCATAGCAAGGTGACGTCACATGACCCTGACGCCGCGTTGCCATGGTGACGCGTGTGAGCAGCCGCCGGAGCCAAGGTAAGTTAGGTTTACAGAGGCCCTGCAGCTCCCCCAGCACTTAATTTAAGTGCCTTCGGGAAGCGCACGGGGCATGGAGAGGCTTAGCCAGCAGGCTGGATTTCGGTCCAGGAGTCCAGGACAAGGGTCCTATCGAGGTAAGCTTTTACTGAAGCAGGCGCCTTGCACCTAGGAAAGCCTATTTTTAACCCCAGACCCCAGTAAGTGTGTATATTCTCTGTATCTTGTATTTCTGTGTGTTTCCGAGGTCTTATCCGTATAAACCGCAGTTTATTTTATTGCCTGTTTTGCCCTGTGACTGATCCCTTAAATATAAAGGTGTATTTGGCCTGGTCACCCGTGACACATACACACAGTAATCCCCACACACATGCAGAATACAGAACCCCCACACACACATATAATACCCCCCCACAAAATACAATAATCCCCCACACACACACAGACACTTCAATAACACACAGACACACACACACACACACACACACACACACTACAATAAAAAGCACACACACCTTACCTTTGGGGGCAGGTGGGGTCTCAGTCAGACCTCTTGTGCCGCGCCAGTCTGCATGCGAAATCTGGCCGACTTCCGGGCGGGCCCAGCTTCACCGGCTTCCAGCGCACACTGGAGGGGGGAGAGGCTGGACATGGGCCCGGCTTCCAGTGTGCACTGGAGGGGGGTCTGGGCCAGGAGTCCTGGCTCTCCCCCCCCTCTAGGTGGCCCATCATGGAATGTACATGACACTCGAGTGAGATGAAACGTAAAGATGAATTTCCGTGATTCAGAACGTCATTCAAAATCCGCCTTCTTTGCTATAATCCATTTTGTTTCCACAGACTCCAATTTGTAATGTTAGTTTCATAGCGTGAGAAAGATTGTGGAATGTGAGAAAAACACTTTTAAGGAAAACAACTGATTTCTAGGAAAATAAGGAGTAGTGAAGTTTATAGTGAGTTTTGAGTACAAAATGGAACCCATCAAGGTTATTGGCTTTGTGCCTAGACTTTCCAAGGATGTTATTGTTTTATTTTATTTTATTATACATTCATACTAACACAGCCATTCATAGGTTAATCTGTAGATGAAGAAATGACTATCTGAATCTGTTTTTAGAGTAGATATACGTCCGAACGAACTACACCATCAAACGATCAAGAACGCGTTACCATTCTCCATCCATAGAATGTTTTAGTTGGGCCTGTATCTGTAGATGAAGCCTTATTGTTATTTTGCCTTTTTACGATAAATAAACAAACCGCCGCGAGATCTGTTTTTCGGATATTTCATTTGAAATTGGATAAAAAGAAACGCACGATTACAAATAAAGGAACAATTCTTTTCAAAACTTCTCCTACTGATTAAAAGGATTCGATATATGACACTGCTCCAAGCAAAAATAATAAATGAAATAAAAATAAATAAAACAACAACATCTCTGCATGGTGTATACGAGCATGATTCATAAACCCTTATGAATCTTTTAGCTTCTCATTATTCTCTACACTCACTCATTTCTTCTTGTTTTTCCTGTCGCCATCTCTGTATTTCCCAGTTGTTGTTACCTTCCCTTCTTTCTTTGAACGCAACAGAGCTATTGGAAATGTTGAAAAATTGAAAAGGTTATATTTATTTTGATGGGGGAAAGGTCTTCTGGGAGACGCCGATGATAGCGAGAATTTCTGTACTAATCTTTCTCCGTTAGAATGAAGCCAAAGCTGTCGTTTGAAGGTCAAAATGTCAAAAAGGCATTCATCGCGGGCATCACTATTTCCCAAAAGTATACCTACAGTGAGGTCGTTTTTGGGAACCCCTTTCTGAGTGCGGAATATATTTAAGGACATTAGAGGTGCAGCTTTCCAATGAAGGTTAACCCTTTACTGGCAGAGGGGCCGGCAACACATTACTGGTCTCAGTGGGAGGGAATGGGTAAAGGTTACAATCTATAAGAATATTTAGCCATATTACAGCTATGTTATATTTCATATTTCCCACTATTTTTTTTGGATAGTTGTTCACATTTTATTTTGACACCTTCCTTAGAACGGCAGCACAGATACTATGCAGTATTCAGAACAATTCAGGTTCTTTTTGGTTATGGGGTTGGTAGAATGTCATTCTTGAGTTCAAAGGACAACACAATGGCGAGACCCTGGATGGACGCTCTCCCTGCGTATACAACAAATGATCACAAAAGAGAATAACCTGAACACACTTTGCACTAACTCAGAGCGCATGGGACAGGGACTGAAATATAGGGGAGAAAGGCTTACACATGGGGAGGTAACAAAAACAAGTGTGCAACTAAAATGAACAATAAAGTGTGAATATATGTGTATGTGACACAAAAGTGATTATACTGATAAAGCTCTGTTACCAATCAGTAGATGAGAGAGTGTCTGCTGCTGTACAAAGGGTAGCCCAGGACCCTGGGTAACTAGAGACAACAAAACAAAACACAGCGCACAACGCTCATCGTGAAATGTGTAAAAAACTATGTTTATCTATTAAAAGGTTTCAAGGTTCTGTGTACATCAAAATAGTAAAATACAGGCACAGAATGCTACAGTGTAGCTGTTACCACTCGCAGAGAACTGGAATAGGAACGCACAGGAGCGAAGTCATCAGGTAACTTATCCTCACGTCATCCGTCTAGGACCATGGTGGGTTAACAACCGCCATCCAGCCAATAACCACACTCAAAAGGTATATTAGGCAAGTCCCCAGAGTCCAAATGCAGATATCCAGTACTACATCAGGGAAGCAGCTATTGGTGCTACGAAAACGCGTTGGAAGGAAGCTACCACTCAATAGTCAGATTGTTTTTTAATGTAATCAATATTATCATCCTGCGGTTTGATTTTGTATTGAGCAATTTTTCCTCACTGACGCCTGTACTGTGACGTCATTACCATCCGACGGCACGCATCGCAGTGTCGCGAGTCTGACGTCAGACGCTGATCCTCGAGGTTGAGACTGCCACTACTTGCTACTACTCAGTACTGGATATCTGCATTTGGACTCTGGGGACTTGCCTAATATACCTTTTGAGTGTGGTTATTGGCTGGATGGCGGCTGTTAACCCACCATGGTCCTAGACGGATGACGTGAGGATAAGTTACCTGATGACTTCGCTCCTGTGCGTTCCTATTCCAGTTCTCTGCGAGTGGTAACAGCGACACTGTAGCATTCTGTGCCTGTATTTTACTATTTTGTTGTACGCAGAACCTTGAAACCTTTTAATAGATAAACATTGTTTTTTTACACATTTCACGATGAGCGTTGTGCGCTGTGTTTTGTTTTGTTGTCTCTA
>NC_134491.1:18803152-19018152 GCF_040206685.1 Ascaphus truei | reverse complement strand
TTTTTTACCAAAACCTATATAGGAAAATAGAAGCAATAGCTCAATATAACGTTTTAGAAAAAGTCAAGCTCCCAAAGCAAACTAGAGAAGAGCAGTAGTTTCTGGATGCCCCAATCACTAGAGGAGATAAACAACCCTATCAAAGCCCTAAAAAATGGGAAGGCACCAGGACAGATTTATAAAAATGCACTGGACTAAAACTAACTGGCAGAGAAATAAGTGGATGCCGAAAAGACTTTGATAATGTGGAATGGGATTACTTGGTGAATATACTGCAAACAATGGGAATCACAGGAACTTTCTTGGAGCCATAAAAACTACTCTGTGTATAAGGTTAAGGCAAAAATAATGGCAGCAGGTTTACTATTGCATGACATTAGTCTATTTAGAGGCACAAGACAGGAGTGCCCATTATCACCCTTCTTGTTTAATATTGCAATGGAGTTCCTGGATGAATATTTTAGAAATATGAAAAAGATTAAAGGACATCAAAATAGGGGAGACAGAAACCAAGATAGCCTTGTGTGTAGATGGCCTTTTAATACTTGTGGCAAACCCTGAAGTAGCTGTGCAAAAGATACATCAGACACTTGAAGAGTTTGGGAAATTCTCAGGATTTAAAGTCAATGCATCCAAAACAAAAATACAGATATTGACAAGTTCAAATAATGTGAAATGGGAGGATAAGTGCCCATTCAAGGTTACAAGTGTAAAAGCCACTTAAATACCTTGGAGTTTATATTGATTCAGAGCTAAAGAATCTGTACAGAAATAACTTCATCTCAATTATCTCCAAGGTAACTGCAGAACTAGCTGGCAAAACCTACAGCTAAATCTCTCAGGTAGGCACCAGATAGTTAAAATGATTGGCTTTGCCAGATTAATATGCCCTCTACAGATGCTGCCAAATTTATTGAAGCATTCTGCCATCAAATTATTGAATAGGATAATCAGTAATTTGATATGAGAAAAAAGGTAGAAACAAAATTGCCATAAATAAACTACACCTTATATGAGAAATGGGGGGGACTACATTTACCAAACATTAGAAAGTACATTCTGGCCTGTATAGCAAGATATGTAGGGTACTGGATTATGGGGAATAGCCTATATCAATTGGAATTAGAGGAACAGGTGGTGAACCCTTCGAGGTTACAGGAGGGCCTGCATGTTACCTGGGGGGAAGTACCTATAGAAGCTAAAGAGAACCCATTCATAAAAGATACATGGACTACCTGGAAAATATTGAGGAGGCAGTTTGGAACGTCCTATATGTGCTCAAAATTCTTAGCCATATACGGCAATTCAAAGTTTCCCCTAGGGCCTGATGAAGGCTTCTTTCCAGACATGGAAGAGCAAAGGCATAAGAAACCTGGGTAGATGGAAATAATGAAACGTTTTTCACTTTTCATGAGTTGAAAGTAAAGAAGAGGTTAGCCCAAGGGCACCCCTTTTCATACGTACCGTACAGCTAATGCACTACTGCAAAAGTCTGGAGAAATATAAGAGAGATATACAGTGTAAAAATTATTTTGGTGATTTCTTCAAAAGCTCTAACACAGACCACTAGGTCAGGTTTTCAGGATACCCCTGCTTCAGCATAGGTGGCTCAATCAGTCCCTTCTTCCGCACAGATGGCACAATCAGTCCCAGCTTCAGCACAGGTGGATTCAGCAGTCCCAGCTTCAGCACAGGTGGATTCAGCAGTCCCAGCTTCAGCACAGATGGCTTAGTCTTTGACTGAGCCTCTGTTTGAGCCACCTGTGCTGAAGCTGGGATATCCTGAAAACCCAACCTGTTGGGCGTGGCATGATGACTGGAGTTGAGCTCCCCTGATCAAACAGACCGAAGTATTCTATCTCGAATTTATATAACTGGGTCAGAAATAGGGACTATGAAAAGGAAGTAAAAACAGTCTTACATAGTTACATAGTAGATGAGGTTGAAAAAAGCTGTGCATCCATCAAGTACAACCTATGCTAAATTTAGACGACAGATAGTTTATCCTATATCCGTACTTAAAATATATTGATCCAGAGGCAGAGGAAGGCAAACAAAAACCCCAGTGAAATATCATCCAATTATATCTCTGAGGATTGAAGGGAGGGACAATATAATACTATAGGGCCTACTATGCCTTAGATATGATCTACAAAGGGATAAAGAAATCTAAAAACAAGTGCCCGAAATATGCCCAGGCTGACTTAAAACACTGTCTTGTGGGACTGCTCGCCCATTTCTGAGTTTCTGATACACAAAAATCACTGGGACCACTACAGTAAAAAAAAAAAAAAAAAAAAAAAAAAAAAGCCTTTGTCTACTATTTGGTAATGTCAGGTTCTTCCTGATCCGTCCTGGTCTGCAGTACCCATGCATCTCCACCGGGAGTGCTGCTAAATCCTTCCCTTGCTGAGATCCCCCTCTGCGGTTCCTCTCTGTAATCTGATCCTCTCTGGCTGCCTTATAAGCTTCCTGTTCCTGCAGCCAGATGACTGTTTGTACGTTTTCCTCTTGTGCCTGCTGGGCTGTTGGCTGTTGGCGGTTGGCTGTTGGCTGTTGGCTGTGCCCCAGTCCTTCCCTGCTTCCTCGCTGCCGACCCCTGCCTGTAACCCCGACTACACCTATTCACTGTCAGCCTGCGACCTGACTACTCTACCTTGCTGCCTGCCTCCGACCTCCACCCGTGACCTGACTCCGCTACCTTGCTGCCTGCCCTGGACCCCTGCCTGTGACCCCGACTATGCCTTCGCTTACTGCCTGCTGTTCCAAGACGCTGGGATTCACTCTTGCCATAGATTTCTCCTTGACAGATAACATAGGAAAGGTGGAAGGTGGTAAATCGGTGGGTGGGTTGGTGGGGGGTCGGGGTTGGTGGGTGGTATCCGAAAGCTACAGTAGCAGAGATTGTTCTGCTATCAGGAAGAAAATCGGTGATGGTAGAGTGGATAAAACCAGAATCTCCCAAGCTGGACACCGTACAAAATTATCTGGCCCAATTAATGATAGTAGACAAAATGGAGGCAGAGACCAATAAATAACTCAAAACAGAAACATTCTTTAAAAAGTTGGAACAGTTTATTGATTAATTACCATAACAGGATAGAGATTTCATTAAACAGACATTTGAACACTCATCCTGGAACCTCCTGAGACAATTCTCAGAAGACAATCTCAGAAGCGGTACCTGTGGAGACATAATGGCATTCAGAGTTTAACGTAAGATAACGATCGGTAACATGTGGGGACTTTTAAAATGGGCTATGGGATTCTGGATATTCTAGGGCTTGGTCCCGCTGCGTCCGGTGGCGCGTGCAGCTGCGTGCGCGTGCGCCACCAGCCCCTTACCTGCAATCCGTTGGTCCCCGCTGCCTCCTCCCTCCGTGGCTCACTACGTGCTGTGACGCGTTAGCCGGCCAGCGCTACCAGAAGAAGGTGTTCTGGAGCGTTGACGAGTCACGTGGTGCGCGTGTAAGCCAATGAGGTAAGCAGGGGAGCAGGGAAGGAGCTCGTAGGGAGGTGGCCTGTTGAACTGTGTCATGGCTTGGTTTTTTTTTGTTTGTACCAGAGCGTGATCGTATCTCTGGGCTCCTGCACACCGGAGGAGGGGAGGGGGGTACGAACGGACGGACCCTCCGTTCAAACCACGCCCCCCCGCTCAAACCACGCCCCCCCACCCGCTCCGGCTCCTGCTCCCTACAGACCGCAGGTAGCGGTCTGTGCCTCTCAGCGCGCTGCCTCCATGCAGTGCAGGCGCGCTGACTGAGGGAGCGGGGCCTTAGCCTTAGTAGGGCCTGAGGGTTATTAGCTGTACCTTAGTACAAGTTTAGGATAAGCAGAGTGTCAACTGGATTGAAGAAATACATTTTATTTTAATTATTATTATTTGGGTAAAAGTGTATAATTTAATGTTTGTGTATGGTATTTCTGTGTATTTTTTTAATCCTGTTTAATATCATATGTATGGAAAACTCGATAAAAAGACCAATACAAAAAACAACATGTCGGTGGAATAAATTCAGTTTGTTCCTGGGAGGGATTGCTCCTAACTAGTCAGAATACATTTCCCAGCTTCAGAGATCACATCTGATTGTGTGTGTGTGTGTGTTAGTATGCATCAATGTCTTCTATTCAATCATCTGAATTGCTAGTTAGTGCACAGTTAGTGATGCATTAACTCATTCTACAGTATATAGTAGAAATCTACTGAGCCGGGAAGGCACATGGTTAATATGATGCCACACTAGTCATGGGGTACATGGTTACGTTGGGCTTGTTATGGAGTGATCAGCCAGTAATTGTAATCCCTCCCTTTGTCAAGTGTTAATTTTGTTGTTACAGTAATAATTTTGTAATAAATACTGTGCCCTAATTTATTTTCATGGATTAATTGTGCCACTGCCTGTTATTTGGGTATTAGAGGGAAATGGGGTTGAATAATCCCACCGGCTTTCCTGGATTTTGTGAAGAAAATATGATAGAAACCAAACTACAATTATAACACATTTCTGCCATAAGTGTCAGCTCTCATTTCAGTAAGCCTTGGGCACCAAAATTAGATAGTAAGCTCTTCAGGGCAGGAACTAATTTGTGTATGTAAAACTGTATGAACAGTGCTGTATACATTGTCCATGCTTCGGGAGAAAACATATTATTAAAACCACGTTTTCTATTACATAGTGGATCATGGATCCCATTTTTCGAGTAGTTTGCTCCATCGCCAATATATTTATGGTTCCCATATATTTCCAATATTATTGTTAAACCTGTCGGCAAATTGATAGTGTTCACATTCATTGAAAATAGTTGGATCCCATCTATACTCAGTCATATAATGATTAAGCACTTTAATACACGGCTAAGAAATATATTTCAAATTATTTTCTTTGCATTTATGTAAAGATGAAATGAACGGTTATTGGCAGCAAAACCCTACACACTATAAGACATTGATAGAGAAGTTTTCTCTCCAGATATAAATATTAGATGGTTGTAATCCTAGATAAGAGGGAGTATTTATGCTAAGTGACCCCAAAGTTACTACATATCAAAGTTACAAACGGTCTTCTATTCGCTACGAGACGCGTTGCATTTACTGGCAGATGTACTGGTAGAAATGAGAACATTTTTTTTTTGAAAGGTGCAATTCTGCCCCAAAAATTACCTTGAAAATGAATTTAATGGGATTCTTTTCCAAGTGGCTCTTGAGGACTGGACTGGTAAACAAAGAAAAAAGTAGGCCGTGATTTAAATGTTATGTTCAGACGAAATTCTAAACACTTAACCCAGGGGTGCGCAAACTGGGGGGCGCAAGATTTTCTAGGAGGGGGGGGGGGCGTGGCTACAGAGGCCCTGCGCTCTTCCCCAAGGCATTTAAATTAAATGCCGTAGGATCGCGTGAGGCCTCCGCAACTTCCTTTACCATGTCTTCAGCGACGCGTCACCATGACAATGCAGCGTCATCGGTCACATGACATTACGTCGCCATGGCAACACGACGCCACGTGACCCTGTGACGTCATTTGATGTCAGAGACAAGGTAAGGAGGGGGGTGAGAGCAGGCAGGGGGCGCACACTGAAAAGTTTGGGCCCCCCTGACTTAACCTGTAGTATGTCCTGTGAGTGTCTTTAGTGCTAGAACTGTAGGAACCCCTATGATGTACAGGGAGCATCATGTCATGTTTTCTTGGGAGAACGTATTTAGGACAACAGTCCCCCTTCGCGGTTGGCATCACTGGGGCCCGGGCTCTAACAGGTGATCGCGACCATAAGCAATTACAAGACCATGATCCCGGAACACTGGCTTCCAGGCGGAAATGGGTCAAGTAGATTTTACATCTAAATAATAGCAAGCGTACCACCTCCAACATATACTTTCCTACATGCAGCCTGCGTACAGTGGGAGGCTACAGCAAGAAACACTGTAAGGCTGCCCTTGTACATAGCACTTACTTAAGTAACAGCGGCCGTGGGTGATTTGAGAAAACAAGGTGGTTGTTGCCTTTGCTAAAGCAAAAAGTATTTTCACCCTACATATGTAGCAAGTGATATTATTTATTTATTTATAAAATATTTTACCAGGAAGTAATACATTGAGAGTTACCTCTCGTTTTCAAGTATGTCCTGGGCACAGAGTTAATATTGTCCCCCCCAGAAAACACAACACACCCAGATTTCCCAGTGTTGGCCCGGAATAGCCCAATTTATCCGCACCAGAGCAAACAATGAAGATGCTACATTTGTATATGTTGTTAATTATTCTATTATTTCTACACTAATCCCTTCCCCTTAAACTATTACCCATTAGGACGACTTTGTGATGACCGCGGAACGTCTCGGTTTTCTAGGGTAGATCATGCCTGCAGCTATCATTTGAATGGAGCTGAAATCTTCCAAGCAAGGGGAAAGGGGCATACTGAATAGTACCTTTCAGCCTAATTCACTTGATTGGTGTTAAGGCTCAGCACCATTTAGTGAATCTGGGCCATGGTCACAATGCCTTATTATGTAATGATATACACATAAGGATTTTTTTGGTATAGTTGGTACAGAATATTTTGTAAAAACCAATAGAATAATATATCCCAAAAAGGATGAAGCCCATTTTAACACATTTAACCCTTTGGCTGTCAGAAGCCTGTGGCGGTGAAGAGGTTAAGAAATGATGTACGTAATCTTGCTAAGTAACTTGCTCTCCAAGGCAGCTGCATCTGCAAATTAAATAAGAGAATTGAAGATGAAATTGGAGACATCCCTCAAGGAAAAGCACATACAGTGTGTAGGAACTTGTAGGTTAATTATCACCTTCATAATTACATTATACATTGTTATGGCAAGGAAAACCAGTTCAACACTCTAGAAGAACCTCATTCTTTTGGGGGTGTTAAAATGATTTCGGGCACTTGCAGCCTGAAATGGTCCTGCAAGAAGTTTTTTTTAAAGCATGTGGTTTCAACAATTGTTCTTTGATTGGAAAACAAGTCCTAATTTCCCAAGATTGTATGGTCACAGCTACACTCAGGCAGTTTGTATCCTGAGATTCATGAGTGCCCTTGTATCCAGACATCTCCCAGTTATGTCCAACCAGTGAAGCTGCTGTCAGTCACAGCTGCAGTCTACAAATGTGAGCTCCAGAAAGCTTTGCAACTCGTGTGTGACCCATAATCCCACTCCTCATTCTGCTGCCTCAGGAGCCTTCACAGAAACTACTTCTCTGGTAGGAGCACAAAGTGATGTGTGATTTGTGAACGTTACATTTAAATGTATTAGGGGAACACTGATGTGTATGGTCGCAGGGCCAGCCTTAGGCCTCGGGCATGGTCAGCGCTTATGCACTGACCCGTGCTGAGGCGTGCTGCTGTTCGGCAATGAGTCCCTGCAGCCGCAATGAGAGCGGCTTTAGCAGGGGCTCGCGCACGCGTCCGCACGCTTGGGGAAGCGTGTGTCTGACGGAGTTTTGAAATTTTCCTGATTGCCGGAGCGCAGGGCCGGTCACGTGAGCGGTTCGCCCAATGAAGGCGAACCAGCTCCGTGACGTCACTGGCCCGCCCCCAGACCCGCCCCCGGACAGCGCGCTGTGCACGGACAGGGAAAGCACCGCTTTCCCTGAGCCTCAGCGCGCCTCCGCACTGTTTTGGGCACTATGTCCCAGGCCTTAGGCCGAGGCCCCGCTCCCTCAGTCAGCGCGCCCGCACTGCATGCAGGCAGCGTGCTGACAGGCAATTGACCGCTACCTGCGGTCTGTAGGGAGCGGGAGCCGGAGCGGGGGGGGGCGTGGTTTGAGGGGGGGGCGTGGTTTGAGGGGGGGGCGTGGTTTGAGGGGGGGGCAAGGTTCGAGCAGAGGGCTCTCCGTGCTGTCCCCCCCTTCCCCATCCATCCGTCCCCCCATGGGTACTGAGCACTGGGGTGTGTGGGGGGGACAGCAGCCCAGCACTGGGTGAGCCGGTTTTTGGAGCGGGGGGAGGGGGGGATGAGCACGGCCAAAACGGCAGCAGACAGGATTCCAGCCGGAGCTGTCATGCTTTTGCACAGACCCCCCCCCAGTCTGCTGCTGCCGCATCTCCTCCCCAGGAAGAAGACGAGCTGAGCAGCCAGAGCTGGCCGCAACCTCCCCGGCACTCGCAGCCTGAAACGGGCACCGGAGCTTCCCTCCTCCCCCTTGCCCCCTCATTGGCTCCCTGCCGCACCACGTGATGCGTCGCTGCTTGGGATCACGATCCTCGTGTATCCCCTGCTGGTTGACGCATTGCAGTGCGCAGCGAGCCTTGCAGGGAGGGGGGACTGGGGCCGGCTCTGGAGAAACTCATGTCCCGTGAGTGACGTGCACGTGGCCGCGCGCCATCGGAAGCAGCGGGACCCCTGCCTTAGCCTTAGGGGGACGCAAGGCGGCACGCTGGCAGCAGGACCCCCCTATAGAAATAGGTACGGGTACTTACCTGGGCAATTCTTTGAAGTGCACCCCTTCACCTGCACTGTAGCGGTGTAATGAAGTTGCGTCGTCATGTGATGTCACATTGTCGTGGTAACGCATAGTCATGTGACGTTTCAGTGTCGTTTGATGTTGGGTCGCCATGATGACGTCACTGGCCCGCCCCCAGACCCGCCCCCGACATGCCCACGGACGGAGGGCCAATCTGGAGAAGGTAAGACCCTACCTGTCAACACACACCTCTCTCTTATACTCCTCCGGTCATGAGGAAGTTGGATCCCAGGGCCAACAGGCGGAGGGAGCGCGGAGCCCCCCGAAGGCGTGGGGCCCAAAGCAACCGTCTTGCTGACCTTGCCCCAAGGTAGTTCCTGGTGAGTGTCAAATGTAGGATGTGTTTATGATGTAGACTGGATGTCACCATGGCTGGTAAGCTGGTAGCCCTTTTAGATGTCCAGTGGATATCATAATTTTTTTGATAATTTGTATAGGAGATCTCATCTGAAGCTTTTAAGGAAATGTAGATGTAATCAAAACATAAGAAAAGGAAGTCTTCTTCTGGGCCTGACGTCAGAGAGCAAATCGTAACTTTATGACCACTACACAAGCAATCGTGTGGTTCTGATGGCCCAGATGGTCTGTTGGACTTGTTTAGTGGTGAATTGAAAGGAGTACTCACATGAATCCGGTTGTAAACTGCCACGGGTGCTCAGACCTCCACAGATAGCGGTACTCCAACTAAAAAGGAACGAGCCAACCCTCCAGGGAACTTGGTATAAACGTAATCGATTTATTGCAGGATCAACGTTTCGGTCGCTGTTTGGACCTTTTGGCAAGAGGTCCAAACAGCGACTGAAACGTTGATCCTACAATAAATCTCTAACGTTTATACCAAGTCCTCTGGAGAACGGGCTATTTCCTTTTTTCGTCGGTTGGACTTGGTTGCCATGGACCAAAACATTTGCCTATTCGTGAACATTTGCAAATATTCGCTTGCGTTGTCGTCCTAAAAAATAAAACTGAGGGAGAGAGTGAGAGTGAGCCACTGTATAAAATTAATCTTCGATCCATGTGAAAATCCCACTTGTGAGGACATTCACGTGTCTCAGACAGGTCTGCAACCCTGCCTTTCCCCATTATCTCCTACATACCATGAATGTTCCCACTGCAGTAAGGGATTCTGGGAAATGACATGCAAATGAGCACACAGTGTCACCTTGAGCTTCAAATCCATTTTGACATGGATATCTCTCTGGGTGGAAAGACAAACAACCCACGTTTTGGCTCCTACTGGGGCTGTGGTATCTCACCCACACAGCCCCCTTTTCTTATAATAACAAGATGCAAATGCTGTTATTTTTTTGCATACATGATAGTTTTTTTTAATATGTCTTAACACGAGTGGAGTAGATTAGTCTTAAATAATGGAGTAAGGGAGATTGTATACGGAGGCTCTCTCTCCCACCAGAGAAAAAGACACTGATTTTACAAAATATATTGCCGAAAGTGCAGAATATTCAGGAATGTAAGCGATAGGGAAAATCTTAGCTAATATGTGAAGATCTCGTACACTAAACTGGAAACCCAACTCTGAGACAATCGCAGAGGACTTTACGCCACCGTGCTGGTAGAAAACGAATGACACTGTCACATTTTTTTATTGTGCTTTATTTTATTTATTTTTATGTCTCCATACATACTAAATAACTGAAAACAGCGAATGTGTAGAAATGTAACATTGTAATCTTGTGGTAGGGGTGGCCAACTCCAGTCCTCATGGGCCACCAGCATTTCACGTTTGCAGGATATGCCTGCGTCAGCACAGGTGGCTCAATCAGTGGCTCAGTCAAAGACTGCACCACCTGTGCTGAAGCAGAGATATCCTGAAAACCTGACCTATTCGTGACCCTTGAGGACCGAAGTTGGACACCCATAGTAAATACAGATAATACTAAAAAAACTTCTAGACTAAACCAAATTGGCGCAGAAAGGAAGGAGCAGATAAGATAAGAGTACAGGCTGAAAAAAAACTGAAATGCATGCTTGCTAATGCAAGAAGCCCGACAGATAAAATGGGGGAGCTCGAATTAATAGCTGCAAGGGAGCAGTATGATATCATAGGCATTACGGAAGCATGGTGGGATGAAACTCATGACTGGGCAGTTCATTTAGAGGGTTATTCTCTTTTTCAGAAGGATCAAGCAAATAGAAGTAGAGGTGGAGTATGCTTATATATTGAACCGGGTCTAAAACTAATAATAAGGGATGATGTTTATGAAGGGAATGATGAAAATCTAGAGACCTTGTGGATAAAAATTAGCAGTGGAGGTAAAGGTATAAAGAAAATGTTTGTGGGAATATGCTATAAACCACCAAATATCTGAGAGATTGAGGAAGCTAAAATACTTTTGCAAATGGAGAAGGCATCAACACTGGGTCATGTTTGCATAATGGGGGATTTTAATTATCCAGACATAGACTGGGGCAATGAGATTAGCATTACAACAAAGGGAAACAGGTTTTTGGGGGTGCTTAAAGACAATCATATGACCCAAATTATTGAGGAACCAACCAGGAGAGGGGCAGTACTGGATTTGGTCATATCAAACAATGTAGAAGTAATACCCAAATTTTCCAGGACTTGAATATTTGCTAACAGTGATCATAACATGGTCTCATTTGAAATAAAAGATCAAAAAACAGAATTCTTGGGTTCAACAAAGACCTTAAACTTTACAAAGGCAGATTTTAATAAATTGTGGACTAATCTAAATATAATACATTCGGATGATGTTTTTGCGGGAAAAAATGGGGAAGATAAATGGGCAATCTTTAAAACATTGTTAGAAAAGCACACGTATCAGTGTATACCCTTGGGTAATAAGTATAAAAGAAATAAGTTAAAACCAATGTGGCTAAATAAACAGGTAGGGGAGGAAATGGACAAGAAGAGGAAGGCGTTTAGATTCTTTAAATCAGAAGGGACGGAGGCATTGTATCAGAATTATAAGCAATGCAACAAAAATTGCAAAAGGGCAATCTGTAAGGATTACCAAAGTACAGCCGCTCTGCGCATCCTCTCGAGCACCATCGCGCACGCGCGGGGTGCCTATGGACCACATTCCTTACCAGACTCGCGTGCAGCTTGCACGCACACCAAAATGGCGTCATCCGACGCCACGGACTCTGGCTCCGCCCCCGGATCAAGCCGCGCATAGACTGCGCGCAGAGCTCGCATGTGACACGTGCGCCACGCCCCCAAGCTCTGTGTCAAGATCCACTAACTGCCAAACAGCTACACCTGCTCGAGATACATTCTTTAGCTGCACAAACTGCTGCACCTGCTCGTTGAGCCCTGGACCTATCACAGCTACCGCGGAGGCCGTGTCCCCGCTCCACCCCCCCATGGGGCTTGGCTGATCCAGCCTATATATACTCACCAATGTTATAGGCACCTTGGCTGAGCATAGTCTTGTTACTGTCATATTCTCTAGCCTGCTGTTCCCATGCTTGGCCACCGGGACTGCTGCCACTCTCAATGTCTGGTTCTAGCCTGCAGTACCTATACTTGCCCACCGGGAGTGCTGCTGCTAAACTAAGGAACATTCCAGACTCTGATACCTGACACCTCTGCACCTGTGCTCCACCTCCCAGCCTGCCTATATAAACCTCCCTTTCCTGTTCCTCTTTGCCTGTTTATACTGGTTCCTTAGCTTCTGCAAGGTTCCTGTGTTTACTGCTGTGCTAGCTATTGCTATCCTCCTGTTCCAGTTTCCTCGTTGCTGACCTCTGCTTGTTTCCTGACTTCGCTACCTGCCGCCTGCCTCGGACCCCTGCTTGTTTCCTGACTTCGCTACCTGCCGCCTGCCTCGGACCCCTGCTTGTTTCCTGACTTCGCTCCCTGCTGTTCCTGCCACTGGGATCCACTTCAGCCGAAGTCCAATCCTTGACAGTTACTCTGTGTTTACCCTTGCTGTCCTGCCTTGTCCCTGTCCTGTTGCTTTGTTCCAGTTTGATCTTCTGTGCACCGAACCAGCTTGCTTTGACTACTCCTACCTCTGGCTCCTGATCTTGGCTATTTCTGACTCCTCGCTCCTCTCTAATCCTGAACTCAGCATTGTACCTCGACCACTCTCCACTCTCCAACCCTGACCTCGGCAAAAGTACCTTCTACGCTCCGGATATCTCCTACGTTGAACTCGGCAAGTATAAAGACTACTCTGATCTCTACATCCCTGACCCGGCTGTCAAGGCAAACCTACACTCCGGACGTGGCCCCCGTGCCTGTGGCTGGTGTTTGTTACTACTCCCATCTCAGTACCGGGGTCTCGTCTTGTTTGTGGTGAGCACAACGTAACACAAAAGTTAGCAAAAATGGATAATGAAAAAAGGATTGCAATAGAAAGTAAGATCAACCCTAAAAAGTTCTTTAAGTACCTTAATAACAAAAAAATGAGAAAATAAAATATAGGACCCTTTCAGTGTGAGATGGGCAGGCAGATTATTGGAGATAAGGAAAGAGCAGAGGTATTAAACAAATTCTTTGCCTCTGTGTTTACTAGGGAAGAATCCATTTAAATAGTAGTGGCGCAGGAGGAAGCCACAACCTCCATATTAATGACCAATTGGTTAACTAACACAGAAGTTCATAGGTGGCTTGAAAAAAATAATGTAAATAAGGCACCTGGCCCCGATGGCATACATCCAAGAGTTCTCAAGGAGTTAAGTTCAGTAATAACCCAACCATTACATTTAATATTCAAGGACTTCATTCCCACAGGCTCAGTACAACAAGATTGTCGTAAAGCAGATGTGGTGCCTAAATTTAAGAAGGGAGCTAGATCACAACCGGGGAATTACAGACCTGTAAGCCTGACTTCAATAGTGGGGAAACTACTTGAAGGTTTAATACAGGATAATATTCAGGAATACCTAATGGAAAAGAAAATTATTAGTAATAGTCAGCATGGATTTATGAAGGATAGATCTTGCCAAACTAACCTTATTTGTTTCTTTGAGGAGGTAAGTAGGAATTTAGACCAGGGTAATGCAGTTGATGTGGTCTACTTAGATTTTGCAAACGCTTTTGATACGCTTCCACACAAGAGGTTGGTGTACAAAATAAAGCAAATTAGACTCTGTAATAATATATGCACCTGGATTGAAAACTGGTTGAAGGATAAACAGAGGGTTGTCATAAATGGAACTTTTTCAGGTTGGGCTAAAGTCGTGAGTGGAGTACCTCCGGGATCGGTACTGGGACCCCTGCTTTTTAACTTGTTTATTAATGACCTTGAGGTTGGCATCGATAACAAAGTCTCCATCTTTGCTGATGATACTAAATTGTGTAAGGTAGTAGACTCAGAGCAGGACGTAATTTCTCTCCAGAAGGACTTGGGGAGACTGGAAATGTGGGCAGGTAAATGGCAGATGCGGGTTAATACAGATAAATGTAAGGTTATGCATTTGGGATGCAAGAATAAAAAGGCGACTTACACATTAAATGGGGATAAATTAGGGGAATCCTTGATGGAGAACGATTTAGGAGTGCTTGTAGACAGCAGGCTTAGCAATAGTGCCCAAAGTCATGCAATAGCTGCAAAGGCAAACAAGATCTTATCTTGCATGAAACGGGCAATGGATGGAAGGGAAGTAAACATAACTATGCCCCTTTACAAAGCATTAGTAAGACCACACCTTGAATATGGAGTACAATTTTTGGCATCACTCCTTAGAAAAGACATTCTGGAATCAGAGAGAGTGCAGAGAAGAGCCACCAAATTAATAAAGGGGATGGACACACTAACTTATGATGAGAAGCTAGCTAAATTAGATTTATTTACATTAGAAAAGAGGCGTCTAAGAGGGGATATGATAACTATATACAAATATATTCAGGGACAGTACAGGGAGCTTTCAAAAGATCTATTCGTCCCATTTTTTTTTTAGGCAACAGTATTTTTTGTTTTGCTGTTTCCTAGACAGGGATTTTATTTTTGCCCCTAATTGATTTCCTTTTAATTACGAATGAATCCGCTATGAGCATTAATATGCAGGGCTTCTAACCTATTAATCCAGCTGTATTTCACAGACCCATTCCTAAACATGCCTTTAGCTTATTTCCATTTCTACATGCAAGCTATGGCGAAAACGTGTCCTGGTTACAGGAAAAGCAGATAAAGAATTAGTTCCACGTCGGGCCACGGGTATCATTGTATTCACATTGTATACAATATAGGAACAAACCGTGATGTGTTTGGGGCTCAGTTTTGCTCATTGATGTAATTTGTTTTTTTAAACAGATACATAGAAACATTTGAAATCATTTTACACATTATATAAAGGTCAAAACAGCTGTCTGTGAATAGGGTTACTGGCTGTGCACTTTTTGAACCCAGGCTGTGCTGTAAAGCCGTGTAAGGCCTCGGAAATAGTTGGCGGGTGCGACGGAGCGCATGGCATCACGCGATCTGTGGCCTGAGATCCACAGCGACGGGGTGGCGGAGGCGTGGCCATGACGTCACGTGAACGTCCTCATTGGCTGAACTCGCATGACGCGGCCATCGCGCGACATAATCACATATTGTTTTTGTCAGCTGAAAACGTCACCGCGCTTCATTGCGCGCTCTATGGCCTGCCTCATAGAGGTGTGGCCTGTTGTTTGCGCCGCGCGCACGGTTGCGCGCAGTATGGATGCGGCCTAATGCAGCAGGCATAAGATTATAGGGGTCCATGTTAAAATGGGTATGAAGTAAAAGGTGACACTGTGTGCTCGTTTGCATATCATTACCCAGAATCCCTTGCTGCATGGGAAGCAAAGCATGCTTGAAGATAATGGGGAAAGGCAGGGTGGCAGACTTGTCTGAGACGTGTCAATGTGCACACGTGGGATTTGTATTTGCTGAAATAATTTTGAAAGTTTGAAATGTGTTTTTTTTGAAGCAGGAGGAAGTCGAAATAGGAATCGAGTGACTGTCACTTTTTTCTGCTATAATAAGGCATCAGGATTTATGCAATGCAGAGGAGCAAGTAGGACAAAGGACAGGACAAGGCAAAGAGAAGTGCAGTATAAACCCTCTAAACTCCACATTACGACATTTACAAATATTTTCAAGCGTCAGTGTTCGAACCTGAATGAAAAAGACTCACACAAGTAACCTTTTATCAATTCAACCTGATATAACATTTGTGATGAGCACAGACTGGATGCATAGCATTAAATAGGAATGCTGAGCAATCCTTAGCAGGGGACATGTAACATGGCATGATCCATAAATCAAGGCGCATGCGTGTAATCCCAACGTGTCTGTACTGTATGTCTCCCAAGTTTACAGATGTAGAAGAAGACAAAAAAAAGGTGACGGGTGCTCCTGAATAGGGAATTTAAACTTAATATAAATCATAACAATGGTGAAATAAATATTATATTGGTGATAAAACCCTGTGAGTTTTTTTTATATCTCAGGTGACAATAGTGCTACGTATATATTATTTCTCAAATGTGCAAATAACAAATGCAGAAAATGCAGCTGTTTAGAACCGTTCCAAACGTTCTTCCAGTTGCAACAATCTTCAAAAATGGAGGGGCACAGAATTCAGGACTGAGAGAGGAACACAATGCCTTCCCAAAGGACAAGGGTGTGGATCCTCACTCACATTTTATATGTGGGAGAAGGAGCGGCTCAGTGAGTAATGACACTGAGTTTGTAAACAATGACACTGAGTGTGAAGCAGGGGAGCCTGGTTCAATTCCCGGTGTCATCTCCTTGTGACCTTGGGTAAGTCACTTTATCTCCCTGTGCCTCAGGCACCAAAAGCATAGATTGTAAGCTCCACGGGGCAGGGACTGGGGAATTTCTTTTTGTCGCGTGACGATCGGGTCACGTGAGCGGTGCAGCCAATGAGGGCGAACCAGCCTGCGTCACGCGTTCCCGTCGCTGTGGATCTCAGGCCACTGATCACTCGGCCGGCAGGCGCGCATGAGGCCATGCGCTCCATCTCGCCCTCACTATATCCGAGGCCTTAGTTTCAAAGTGGAAGAGACAGACACAAAAGTGCAGAGGATACAAAAATTATCTTTACAAGAATAGAATAAGGCACATCAAAGTGTACACCCACACATTGCCAATTCAAAAAGCGCAGGTAACAGAATAAATTATTTAAGAGAAGTGCAGGGACTCTGCAATCTCACCGCCGGCAACACCAGTTTAACTGTCTCACGTGACTCCTCTTCGTCACTTCCTGTCTTCGTCTCTGGTTGAAGGGGGACCTGATCGATCGTGTCTCTCACAGCAGTTGAACTCAACGCGTTTCGCTTGGTCAGCTTCATCAGGAGTCAACTTTTGCTGCCTCGTCTGACATCTCTTAAATACTATTGTCTGTCTGCCTATTGGTTGTTCAATTTATGTCTCATAAGGACATATGTTTCAAATCATCATAAAAGGCAGATTTCCTATAGCAGAGAACAACACAGGTATACAATACCATTGTTGTAGTGAATAATTCAGAGTATTTGTACAAAATATGTATAAAATAATATACACGTGCTAATCTTGGACGAAAAAAACGGAACTATAAAAAACATGAATAAACAAAATTTGCATACATGATATAAAGTAATAATATTAAATTAATAATATTCCAATGGCGACTGTCTAATATAATGCAATACGATACCGATGTCAAATTCGTAGCAGTAAAGGGGTGAGGTAAAAAGATGCGTGAAGATTAATCCCTTTATCCACATAATTGGGAACGTATTGCAGTAGTGCAGGAGTGGCCAACTCTAGTCCTCAAGGGCCACCAACAGGTCAGGTTTTCAGGATATCTCTGCTTCCGCACAGGTAGCTCAGCCTTCTCTCAAAGTCTCTGAATGTCTCTCCGCTATATCACCCTGGATGGCCCTCCCCGGATTCAAACTTAACATGTCAAATCCGGAGCTCCTCTTGATTCCTCCCAAGCCTGGCCCTACTGCCCCTTCTACATTACTGTTGGCAGCACCATCATACAGCCATCATACAGCCAGTATCACCAGCACGCTGCCCCGGGGTCACATTTGCCTATTGTAACCTTCTAATGTCCGGCCTCTCACCTGTATCGACTTTAATCTATCCTAAACACTGCTGCTAGAATCACTTTACTCTCCCCTAAATCTGCTGAAATCACTCTCCTGGCTTCCTATCAAATCCCTAATTACTTACAAAAATTACCCTCCTCTCTTTTAGGGCTACACACTCGTCTGCCCCTCCTTACATCTCAGCTCTAATTTCTCGCTTCATGCTGTCCCGACTCTTGCGTTCTGCTCAAGGATGTCTTCTGTGTACCCCTTTTGTATCTAAAGCCCTCTCCTACCCGAAACCTCTCTCTCTGACTGACCCACACAGGGCCGCCGCCGTCTTTGGGGGACAGCCGGTATTGCTATCCCAGGCCTGCCCAGTCAAGGGGCCCGGCCTCGGCGACACTACTGTTTCCATTATGTGCAGGCAAGCCGAGCTCTCCCCTTTCCTGGCTGCCACCCTCCTCCCTTCTCTCCTGCAGTACTGCAGGGCCCTCCCTTTCCTGGATGCCGCCCTTCTCCCTTCTCTCCTGCAGTACTGCAGGGCCCTCCCCTTTCCTGGTTGCCGCCCTCCTCCCTTCTCTCCTGCAGTACTGCAGGGCCCTCCCCTTTCCTGGCTGCCGCCCTCCTCCCTTCTCTCCTGCATTACTGCAGGGCCCTCCCCTTTCCTGGCTGCCGCCCTCCTCCCTTCTCTCCTGCAGTACTGCAGGGCCCTCCAGAGAGCTTTCCCAGGGCCCAGGACTAACGTTTACACCGCCCCCACCCCCCACCCACGTGTCGGTGGCCTTGTGAGACCCCCCCCTGTTTTCTCTTACACTCCCCCCTACTCACACACCTTGTCACTCTCTCCCCCATTCGTACACTTCCCTGTCACACTTTCCTATCCCCCTTTCTCTCTTACACCCCACCTCTCCCACTCCCATGTATTTTTCTCCCCTACCCACCCTCAATAACCTCCCTCCCCAATATACGCGCACCCACAGTGATACACACACAGTGATACACACAGACAGTGACACACACAGTGACACACACGCATACAGTGATACACAGACAGACAGTAACACACACACACAGAGTGACACACACACATACAGACAGTGACACACACACAGTGACACACACAGAATGACTCACACACATTGACACACACACACACACACACACACACACACACACACACACACACACACACACACACACACACACACACACACACACACACACACACACACAGAGTGACTCACACACATACACACACAGAGTGACTCACACACATACACACACACACACAGTCACACACAGTGACGCACACAAAGGGGAGGGTGGTGCATTACCTCTGTAATGCCCGTCCCCTCAACATCCGACTAGCATTCTCTCTAACAACCGTTAAGACCCACCTTAAATCACACCTCTTTAATAAAACATATGAGTAGCACCGTGGCTGATACTTTACATCTCATACATCGACCCTGGCCCCCTGCAGACGCACTTACCAGAACACCCTCCTACTGTCCCTGTACGTTCTTACCACTTCGATTGTAAGCTCTTCAGGGCAGGGACTCCTTTTCCTAATGTTACTCTTATGTCTAAAGCGTTTATTCCCATTATGTGTTATTATATTGCGGGTATTACTGCTGTGTAGCGCTATCTACATGGATGGTGCTATATAAATAAAGTTATACATCCATACATTAAGCCACCTGTGCTGAAGCAGGGATATCCTGAAAAGCTGACCTGTTGGTGACCCTTGAGGATGGAAGATGACCCACCCCCCCCCCACAACCCGCTCATTGTGTATTCTTTTATATCTCATTTACCGATCTAGCCTGACATCTTTTCCTGAGCCGGGAGGGAAGATGTCGCCGTGGCTGGCACAGTGCTGGCGATATTCGCAACGAGGGGTTTGACTGGGAAGCAGGACCTCCGGGGGCTGAACTGCCCCGAGAACGCCCCCCCCCCCCCCCCCCAGTGCACAAGAATTTGATATGCTGGTAAAGTCCAAATACAATCCAGGGTGTCCACCCCCGGGGGTCATCCAATGTAAACATGCCGGGAGACATCGTGACTTCCTATGGTAGTGCGGCTGAACCAGCAGCCATTTTGAATTCCCAAAAGAGAATACAAAAATATGGCAAAAGTAAAGGTAGATTTTGTGCGTTTTCACTACATGGATGTTGCACAATTTATAAAGTGCAGGGGCTCAACTTAGACTTCGTCACAGAGTCATCATTCACCTCAAAGCTGCAGCTACAGTAATAGTGACTGCGCTCTGTGATTAGGATATAATCATGGTATGACTAATACACCCACTATAATACTATATATAACAATACATTGTGTATGTATGTATATATATATATAGTGTGTGTGTGAGTATAACTATATTACGTGAGGAGCGTCATCTCCTAAAGAGAATATATCATTTCATAAGAAAGCTGCATTCTTACTTTGAATAGATAAAGAGGCACAATTTAACATTTATTGGGGCTATTTACTGAGCACCACGGATGGCTTTTTTGGGTGAAGAAGTGGCACACAGAAATCTCATCTTAAATTGCGCTTGTGTTATGTACTAATCTGAGATTTCTCAATGTGCGCCGAAGATGATTTGGACATTTTTAGATGCACAGAAATGGGCAGCGCTGGGTGTCCACATGTACATGGGATGTACTAAAAATAAAAAGTGATGTTTCTGGGCACCGGAAAAAGGACAAAAGTGCGTGAAAAAGTTCAACTTGGTGTAAACCGCAACCAGGCTGTTCATGGTGTTTGTACGGAATTAAAGTAGCAAAACATCCCCTAGCAGCCACAATCAGAGAAGAAAAAGGTATTAAGGGGATCCAAATTGCGGACAGGGAACACAAAATGTCTTTATTCGCTGACGATGTGATTTTGACCCTCGCTGACCCCCACACCTCCCTCCCCAACCTCCAAAGGTTACTGACCCAATTTGGGTCAGTCTCTGACTATAAAGTGAACATGGACAAGTCAGAGGCCCTAAATATATCCCTCCCAGCCCAGACGTGGAAACTCATTCAAGCTAACTACAGTATAAATACAAGTGGAGTTCCACCTACATTAAATATCTTGGGGTTAAAATCTCCAACTCCTACAACACCCTCTTCCAATATAACTACCCCCCCCCCCTATTCGATCAGATTAAAAAAGACCTGGAAGCATGGAAAAAACACCAAATTTCGTGGTTCGGGAGAATGGTTTCAGTAAAAATGAATGTCCTCCCAAGGCTATTGTATAATTTCCAAACCCTCCCAATTGCGGTGCCACAAGCGGCGCTAAAAAATATTCAATCACTACTCCTCCAATTCATTTGGAAGGATAAAAAAAACAGGGTCCCTAGATCAGTGATGCTCTCATCAAGAGCAAGAGGAGGTGTGGGGGTCCCCGACATAGTCAGGTATTATCTCGCAGCACAACTGAAGCAGGCTGTAGTTTGGAATTGCGACCCGGCCTCAGCTTCTTGGCTCGAAATAGAGTCACATTACGCGCGCCCCCACTCCCTCCAAGTGGCATTATGGGCCACAGGCGGCAGCGGGGCTGGACCACAGAGGTTCGACCTAGGAGCAATGAGATGCACGTGGGACGTATGGCTTAAAAGCAAAGGGAAGTATGGTCTGTTAGCTTCCCCTTCCCAGCTCACTCCAATCTTTGGGAACCCCAATTTCCCACCAGGGTGTTCCCCAAGACAATTTGACCAATTCCGGAGTCACAATATTAGGATGGTTGCCGATCTGCTGCAGAAGGAGGAGATCTTAACTTATCAGACGTTAAAGGATAAATTCTTGATCCATAATCTCTACCTGTTCAAGTATCTACAAGTTCGTCACTTCCTAATATCATTATCCCCAACCTCCAAGTTCCCCCCGCTAACCAGATTTGAATCCTTATGCATTAAAAACACCTACCAAAGAGGTCTGATCTCCGAGATATATAAAGGTCTAGAGCCGACATCTTGCCCACCGCATCACCGTTACATGCAAAAATGGTCGGAGGAATTGGGCCTCCTAATAGACATGGAAGACTGGGAGGAGATTTGGGAGCATGCTGCTAAAACATCAATTTGTACAACAATAAAAGAAAATATTTATACAATTATATTTCAGTGGTACCTGACCCCAGCTAGGCTGAGCCAGGTATACCCCGGCACACTGGACCTGTGCTGGCGGGGAATGTGGTCAAAAGGGGGACATGGCCCACATTTGGTGGTCATGTCCGGAGATCCAGAGGTACTGGACCATGATTCAGACGCTTATCTATGAGGTCACGGGGCTCCCCCTTCCCCTCGATCCTCTGACCCTGGTGCTGAGCAAACCCATTGAGGACATCCCGCCGCCAATGTCTAGGCTGATCACGGCCATGCTGACAGCGCCCAGATGCTCTATAGCAGCCGCCTGGAAACAGATTAAGGCCTCCTCGAGAACTACGGTAATTAGAAGAATAAATGAGGTCATGACTATGGAGAAGCTTACGGCCATGCTCCAAAAGAAGATGGAAACAAAAGAAAACAGCGCACAACGCCAAATAGTGAAGCAAATTCAACAATATATTATAGAATTAAAAAGGGGGTAATATATCTGCGTACATGAAAAAAGTTGGTAAAAGGCATGTAGTGTGTATCACACTGTTTACCACTCGGCAGCTGTTAACTGTAGAATCGGGTGCTTACTTCCCTCTGCTGCTGCAGCTCAGTTGATTCTGGGGCAGGACGTCAGTCTTTTCACTCCCAAGGGGATTTCCCTTCATGCAGCCAGGTTCAGCAGCTGGTACTGGGGCTCGGTGAAATCGCTCCTGCTTCCTGGCCGATATGAAGCTGCTCCTGTACCTCGGCAGGTGTATCCTCTGCACAGAGGTTAAAACGCAGCTTGCTGGGGTGCCCTCAGCATGCCACGATGCCGCTCCGTCGCGGGACGCTGTGTAATGACGTCACTGTCTACACAGCAGTGGTGGATTCAATAGGGAAGTTTGAACAGTCTTACAAAGTCTCTCACAAGTGTCCAAAACAGCACACAGGATGAAATAAAAACAGGACAGGCCACTACATAGACAAAGGCCAATGTAAGCAGATATAAGGCAATAGAATGTTACATCCAACTAGTTTCGTAGAATTAACTACTTCTTCAGGGAAGATGCCTCAGTTTTGGAACACTTGGGACCCCTGGTTAGAGAGATAAAACCCAAGAAGGCCAACCTTCTGAACCCCTAGTACCCCCCTGACTCCAGGAGAGAATATCAAGGGAGCCTCTGGGCGAACCCCCCACCTAACCTTTCATCTCCCACCCCCCCCCCCCCTCCACTGGTTTGTCTCCCTCCCTCCCCTCCTCTTCTTGTTCCTCCCCTCTTTCTCTTTCCCCCTACAGAAAACGGGAAAATGCTATTGGTCACTATATGATTGTATTGAGTTGAAGTGTTATGGGCTCATGACATTTCTGTTTGTACATTAATTTGTGAGCGTGTCCAATAAAAAAATTGTTACAAAAAGTAGCAAAACATGTATTTAATTTACATTTTTTTTAATTACAGGATTGAAGCCGTGAGCCTCCGGACCTGAACCCCGTTAGTTTCAACCCAGGGGCAGGCGGGCCGGCCAGGGGGGGAATTGCCCCTTGGGCATGTCCTATTTGCAGGAATGCAGGCTGCTGCTCTCTACTTTGCAGCAACTCCGCCGGCCTGACACTTTCCAAAAGCCGACAGCAGGCGGGCCTCCGTGTGCAGCAGGCGCAGGGGGTGGAGCTAAAGGGATGGGAGAGGGACAGCAGTCTGGCCTCCGTGTGCAGCAGGAGCTGAGGGGCGGAGCTAAAGGGACAGAGGAGGGAGAGGCAAACAGAGCTAAAGACAGTAAAACTTTATAGCTATCTAACTCTCTTTATCTGCCACCAGGTTATGTGCATTATGATGTCACCAGCAGTGGCAGACTTACCTTTTTGATGCCCATAGGCTCGGGGCGGTCCTGCTCCGCAGCAGAGCGGCATCTACAGTAACACCGCATTGCCATGGCAATGCGTCATCTTGTGTCAGCGTGTCACCATGACAATGCGATGCGGCAGGAGGGGGACCGCTCCGGAGAAGGTAAGACACACACAGTGCCTCCTCCAAAATTGCCGCTCTAGACTTTAGCCTAGTCAGCCTTGAGGGAAGTCTGCCTCTGGTCACCCGTAGGATGTCACGTGCCAGATACATCGCCTACCAGGTACAACACCCAGTGGGGGACTTCCTCAAGAAATTGTGATCTCATAGAATTAAAAATAGAATGTATCCATTTGTATCCAAACATAGACACAGACCTGTTCCTGGATCTCAGGAACCATCATGCAAAATGTGGTTACGATATCTTAAGAGGTGTTTGTATGCACAGCGCACAGACTGACAGCTTTCCAACATATATAGTACATGTATTTGTACATCGCTACAAACCGAGGAGACTTTTCCATACTTCATATCCTCAGATGGCCTCCTGCTCTTTGTATTTTAGTATTAGGGCCAGATGTTCAGCATCAGTCTGTTGCTAGGCAACAGCCAATGAGGCGAAGGATGATGTAATTGTTTACAACACTGATTTGTATTGTGGGCAGTAATCTTTAAGGTGGGTATCTTTATTCCTTTGATGTCTTAAACAGCATGCAGATCTCAGATATTGACACCTACAGGCAATGGCTGAAGTGTGGTGGTACTTAGGAGTAGGATGGAGTACCACTACTTTTTATTTACAGACCCAGAGTACCACTATTATATATATATATATATATATATATATATATATATATATATATATATATATATATATATATATATATATATATATATATATATATATATATATATATATATATATATATATATATATATATATATATATATATATATATATATATATATATATATATATATATATATATATATATATATATATATATATATATATATATATATACACACACACACACACACACACACACAGTGTTCGACAATCCTATACATTTACTCGCCCGGGGCGGGTGGATTTAACCCCCAGGGGAGTAACTATTGGCCCAAGCAGCACACGTGTTTTGTTTTTTAAATTTTCCCTGCTCGCGCTGAAATTTCCCTGCTCGCGCTGGCTGAAAAAAAAAAAAAACTCCCCTTACCTGACAGATGATTGGCGCGCGCTCCCAGGCTTTGTGGGCGCGCGGCCAGGCTCTATATGAGCCAGCCCCCAACGAGCGGCCATTTTTTTCCCATGGAGGATGGAGGACACAGTAAGTATTATCTGTGCCTTCCTCCACCTCCCTCCCCTCCCCGGTGCTCCTGCTGCCCGCAGTTATGGTGATGGGAGCGGGGGATGCTCCCTCATGTCCCCGTTCCCCCCCCCCCGCTTCCCCCCCGGTCCCGTGTCAGAGAGCGCGGCGGGTGATGGGAGCGGGGGATGCCCCCTCATGTCCCCGCTTCCCCCCCCCGCTTCCCCCCGGTCCCGCGTCAGAGAGCGCGCCGGGTGATGGGAGCGGGGGATGCCCCCTCATGTCCCCGCTTCCCCCCCGCTTCCCCCCGGTCCCGCGTCAGAGAGCGCGTCGGGTGATGGGAGCGGGGGGTGCCCCCTCATGTCCCCGCTTCCCCCCCCCGCTTCCCCCCGGTCCCGCGTCAGAGAGCGCGTCGGGTGATGGGAGCAGGGGATGCCCCCTCATGTCCCCGCTTCCCCCGGTCCCGCGTCAGAGAGCGCGCCGGGTGATGGGAGCGGGGGATGCCCCCTCATCCCCCTGGTTCCGCGTCAGAGAGCGCGCCGGGTGATGGGAGCGGGGGAAGCCCCCTCATGTGGGAGTGGAGCAGGAGATGGGCGGGGGAGCGTGGTGGTGCTGGTCATGGCCTGTGTGTGTGTATATAGGTGTGTATATGTGTGTGTGTGTGTGTGTGTGTGTGTGTGTGTGTGTGTGTGTGTGTGTGTATGTGTGTGGGAGTGTGTGTATGTATGTGGGAGTGTGTGTATGTATGTGGGAGTGTGTATGTATGTGGGAGTGTGTGTATGTATGTGGGAGTGTGTATTTATGTGGGAGTGTGTGTATGTATGTGGGAGTGTGTGTATGTATGTATGTATGTGTGTGTGTGTGTGTATGTATATATATAGGAGAATGTGTATGTGTGTATGGGAGTATGTGTGACACCAGAGGTACCTCCCCCCCCCCCCAATCAGTCAGTCACCCCTGCCCCGGTCAGTCAGTCACCCCTGCCCCGGTCAGTCAGTCACCCCTGCCCCGGTCAGTCAGTCACCCCTGCCCCGGTCAGTCAGTCACCCCTGCCCCGGTCAGTCACCCCTGCCCCCCTCTCTCTGGTCTCCCCCCATCTCCCCTCTCTCTGGTCTCCCCCCGTCTCCCCTCTCTCTGGTCTCCCCCGTCTCCCCTCTCTCTGGTCTCCCCCGTCTCCCCTCTCTCCCCTCTCTCTGGTCTCCCCCGTCTCCCCTCTCTCTGGTCTCCCCCGTCTCCCCTCTCTCTGGTCTCCCCTCTCTCTGGTCTCCCCCCTCTCTGGTCTCCCCCCTCTCTGGTCTCCCCCCTCTCTGGTCTCCCCCCTCTCTGGTCTCCCCTCTCTCTGGTCTCCCCCGTCTCCCCTCTCTCTGGTCTCTTTCTCTCCCCTCTTTTTCTCTCCCCCCTCTGTCTCCTTCTCTCTCCTTTCTCTTTTTCTCTCTCCTTTCTCTTTTTCTCTCTCCCTCTCTCTTTTTCTCTCTCCCTCCTCTGTCTCTTTTTCTCTCTCCCTCCTCTGTCTCTTTTTATCTCTCCCTCCTCTGTCTCTTTTTCTCTCTCCCTCCTCTGTCTCTTTTTCTCTCTCCCTCCTCTGTCTCTTTTTCTCTCTCCCTCCTCTGTCTCTTTTTCTCTCTCCCTCCTCTGTCTCTTTTTCTCTCTCCCTCCTCTGTCTCTTTTTCTCTCTCCCTCCTCTGTCTCTTTTTCTCTCTCCCTCCTCTGTCTCTTTTTCTCTCTCCCTCCTCTGTCTCTTTTTCTCTCTCCCTCCTCTGTCTCTTTTTTCTCTCCCTCCTCTGTCTCTTTTTTCTCTTTCTCTCTCTCCTCTCTCTTTCTCTCTCTTCCTCTCTCTCCCTCTCTCTCCCTCTCTTCCTCTCTCTTCCTCTCTCTCCCTCTCTCTCCCTCTCTATTAAAGCGGGGTTGGGGGCGGGACTAGGGGCTGGGTTGGGGGCGGGACTAGGGGCGGGGTTGGGGGCGGGACTAGGTGGCGAGTAGATTTTTTGGTTGGGCGAGTAGATTTTTGGGTGATTTGTCGAACACTGTATATATATATATATATAAAAGAAAAAAGTAACCCGTATGGTAGCACTCAGGCATGCAGAATAACAGATAGCTTTTTATTAATTGACACAGTGAAAAAAAAGTTGATAAACAGTGCCTGTGAACTCATTAACCTGTTGTGATTTACTTGGTTTATTAATGTGTCTTTTGAGTCACTTTCCACTCTTATGTTAAGGGTTGACACTATTGAGTCATTCCCTAGCCTTGCCCAAATGTTTCCATGGGTAGTATCCGTGACAGGGGCCCTAGCCTTTATTAAGTGTTTTTAATCCTGGACTGTTTATCAACTTTTTTTCACTGTGTCAATTAATAAAAAGCTATCTGTTATTCTGCATACCTGAGTGCTACCATACGGGTTACTTTTTTCTTTCATACTATTATCAACCCGTGAGCACCGCCAATCCTTACTCATGTTTTGTTATTTATTGGCTTATGGTGGCATTAATATTGCATGAGTAGATGCGAGGTTTTTCCCTGCCCTCCTTCCCCCCTTTCTTTAAATATATATGTATATATATATATATATATATATATATATATATATATATATATATACATTTTTTTTAAGTGTTTCTTCCATGTGATGCAAATTGTAAGACAGAAAATTGTACGCGGCTTCTGAATTGCTGGGATTGTTTTAGCCACAAATACAGGGTATTAAAGGGATTCAGGTAGACGCAGAATTTGATAATCTCATTATAATCTGTGTGCCAAGTACTTCCTCCTTCTGACACCCCAAATCACAAGATGATGCACAAAATCCTGGTTTCTATTCATGTTTGCTGATGTGCTAGCAACTTTGTTATAACAGAGTGAGATCTGAAGAAAGACTGACTCAAATGTGCTATGTCGTGATGATTGTGCCTCTCGTACGAAGTGGTAGAATTGGAATAAAAAAATTGTGCTACTTTAGTGCAGGGGTAGCCTGCCAACTCCAGTCCTCAAGGGACACCAACAGGTCAGGTTTTCAGGATATCCCTGCTTCAACACAGATGGCTCAATCAGTGGCTCAGTGAGCCACCTGTGCTGGAGCAGGGATATCCTGAAAACCTGACCTATTGGTGGCTTTGGAGGACTGGATTTGGCTACCCCTGCTTTAGTGGTTGTGGGCCTGATTTGCAATAATGCTAAATATTTTCAATGAGACTCTTTTTTTTAACCCCTTGCATTGCGTAGCTGGCGCCTCTGGCAGTGAACATGTTAATAAATCTTCTGTTGTGTTATGCTCCTGTTTTTAACACATTATACATACAATTGCATCTTCTGCACACACATACATGTGCTCTGCCGTTGGGTTTCGGGTGCAATAATTCATGTCAGAAATGATTAAATGAGCATTTCTCTGAGTGTTACCTGCGGTCAATATATAGTGCAATAAGCCATCAATAAACAGAGCACTGATATTGGTTGTATGTAAGAATGGAAACATAACCCCTCTAGTAAAGAGAATATCCACGGCTCTCTAAACAAACACTGGTGCACGGTAACGATGAATCAAACTGTGGTCTATTTGTACATGGAGACAAAACACCAGGAAATGTAACATATACAGGGTAATGTAGGAATAACAGTGCCCGAAAATGCCAGAAGAGAACACCCAAGCAATGGGGACAAAACAGGGGAACAGGGGACACAGAAACATTCACAAAGGAAATCATAGCACTAGTATACCGGTATTACCTCTCTGGGTGTGTATGTGTATACCGGTATTACCTCTCTGGGCGTGTATGTGTATACCGGTATTACCTCTCTGGGCGTGTATGTGTATACCGGTATTACCTCTCTGGGCGTGTATGTGTATACCGGTATTACCTCTCTGGACATGTATGTGTATACCGGTATTACCTCTCTGGGTGTGTATGAGTATACCGGTATTACCTCTCTGGGCATGTATGTATATACCAGTATTACCTCTCTGGGTGTGTATGTCTATACCGGTATAGCCCCCGTATCCCTCAGGGGATTGTCACATGCTGCGGCTTAGTCAATCGGGCGGCTGCATTTGCAATTAAGGCCTTTTCAGTGCAAGGGAGCCTGCGCTGGCAGTTATGAATAGTTCTGAATAGAGACAGTTAAGGCTGCAGTTACAAGTTGCTAGGCAACCAGTGAAGCTGTGAAAGATGACAGTTTAGACAGCTTTTAAAAAAGAGTTTGCAGTTGGCAGTTGGGAGTTGGAGCTGGGAGCTGGGTGAGTTAGGGTGTGTGTGCAGGGAGCAGTAGCCCCTGGCACTAGGCCTAGTTACCCCCAGAGGCCCCAGATAAGTTACCATTGCCCCAGTTTGTGGTTGCTTCAGGGACAGGCCCTACTTGAGGAGTTCTGCCCCTTTAGCTATTTGGTTAAGTTAGAAGCCACTCAGTAGTGCGCAGCCTGATTACTGGGTCTGGGCTCAGACCCCCCAGAGTTATATAGAGACTATCTTCTCGGAGGCCCTGCCAAGCAGTGACTGCGGCCGGCCAGTTGCAGACGGATCCCCGTCAAAGTACAGACGGTGCGGAGCTGCGGTGATATTATCCACACTGGAAGTCATCCCACGCGTAGGAGGACATCACGTCGGACCAGACGGATCCACTTCAGTGTATAGCGGCAACCATGGCTGGAGCCCGGGCAGGTATCTATAAAGAGTGCACCAACACGTCCAGGGATAGCGCTATCTCCAACACACGTGGGTGGGATTTGGACATAAGGTACTTTGGGGAATATCTATGTTGATGTGAGCACCCAGTGCACGTCCATTTGTGTGTGTATACACATTATTCTGTGTGGTACAGGTACCGGAGTTATTATTAGTAGTTACAATAGAAAACAGTTATTAGCATACACTGTGTGTGTGTGTTTTATTATTGAGGCGCTGTGTACGACGACGGATCAGGTAACCCCAGGCTCCCAGTGGCGGAGGTTCAGGCCTTCTGTGAGCCTATCAGGTGACGCACCACACCCGGTAACACAAGTGTAGATTTCCCCACATGGTCCCCATCTGCGATAGGGGGGGGGGGCAAAAGGTGTTACACCGGTATTACCTCTCTGGGTGTGTATGTGTATACCGGTATTACCTCTCTGGACGTGTCTGTGTATACCGGTATTACCTCTCTGGGCGTGTATGTGTATACCGGTATTACCTCTCTGGGCGTGTATGTGTATACCGGTATTATCTCTGGGCGTGTATGTGTATACCGGTATTACCTCTCTGGGTGTGTATATATATACTGGTATTACCTCTCTGGACTTGTATGTGTATACCGGTATTACCTCTCTGGGCGTGTATGTGTATACCGGTATTACCTCTCTGGGCGTGTATGTGTATTACCTCTCTGGGCGTGTATGTGTATACCAGTATTAACTCTCTGGGCGTGTATGTGTATACCGGTATTACCTCTCTTGGTGTATATGTGTATACCTGTATTACCTCTCTGGGTGTGTATGTGTATACCGGTATTACCTCTCTGGGAGTGTATGTGTATACCGGTATTACCTCTCTGGGCGTGTATGTGTATACCGGTATTACCTCTCTGGGTGTGTATGTGTATACCGGTATTACCTCTCTGGGCGTGTATGTGTATACCGGTATTACCTCTCTGGGCGTGTATGTGTATACCGGTATTACCTCTCTGGGCGTGTATCTGTATACAGGTATTACCTCTCTGGGCGTGTATGTGTATACCGGTATTACCTCTCTGGGCGTGTATGTGTATACCGGTATTACCTCTCTGGGCGTGTATGTGTATTACCTCTCTGGGTGTGTATGTGTATACCGGTATTACCTCTCTGGGCGTGTATGTGTATACCGGTGTAACGGGTTTTCTGGACTGGCCTGACCCACCCAATCTCATATTGGCCCCTGTGGTCTAACCAGTCCCCATTACAGTGTGATGTCTGGTGGTGCACCTGTTGGCAACAGGACTCCTGAGTCTCCCGCATGATAGTGTGTGGGGATTTGCCAACCCAGACAGGCAGCTGAGGTAGTGTTCTTGAGTCCTACCTATATCCAGTGCAGCGCCTCCACCTCATCAGGATCCCAGTTTGAGCTTGTGGATGGTCCTGGTGAGGAAGTCCTCTGTGGTGCAGCCCCCTGCGTAATCACTCCACACTTACACACGAGGGTATCTTTTATCAGAGTCATCTTTATTAGTACGGTGGGCCAGCTGCCCTCCACAATGGGTGAATTTAGCCCTCCATTGTTCACCGTACTTTCCTTTGAAAGGTATTGTTCTACTAATGTAGGGATTCCCTATCCCCGTAGGGATATCTACTCTGCGCCAGGTCCCTGGTCACAGTCTCATTATTCCTGCAGTGTATATCAACTCTGAACTCCTCTAACTATTAACTACTACCTACTTCCTAACTTTTGATCAGTGCTGTGCCTTATGTATCCTCTGGGGGCTGACACAACTCTGACATCACCAACCAGGGAGTCAGAGCCTGTGACCACTCCCATCCATACATAGGGCACCTCACCAGGATGTGAGGGCAAACCTCCATGATTACTGCTGGCATGCCCATAACTTACCAGGCCTTACTGTCAGCAGGAGAGATGACTGCAGCCATTTTACAGCATGGCTACACCGGTATTACCTCTCTGGGCGTGTTTTTTGTATACTGGTATTACCTCTCTGGGCGTGTATGTGTATACCGGTATTACCTCTCTGGGCGTGTATGTGTATACCGGTATTACCTCTTTGGGCGTGTATGTGTATACCGGTATTACCTCAGGTATTCTCTTCACTGTGTGCTCTTTGAAGATTTAGAGAGATCCTCCTACCTTCGTGCACTCTCTTTTTCTGCTTTTTAAAAATAACCCCTCTAGTGCACTTATGCGGTTCCCAGAAGAGTATTTGTAGCGTGGCAGTGGCATATCAAATCGGTGGCGCTCGGAGTCACCAAACCCACGGCAGAGCAAGAGGAGAAACATTTCTTCCTGACATCAGGTGGCAGGTCTGAGTCATAGCATCAGCACACAAGTGATCACACAGTCCTGGTGCCAGAATGTCTGTGCTGGGGGCATTCAAACTCTCACGGGGTTACAGCTGCTACTTGGGATGTGCAAACCCCATGCATGAAGCTAATTATAGGAAGAGTCTCTGAAGGGAACTAATGGCAGTGACATGTTGAAGCCCTTTGGTGGGGCAAAGCGTTTAAAGAGGCAATCCGAGTCGTTTGTTTTTTCTTTCTTTTCATTTTTTAGTACATAATTAACGCATGGGGGCTCTGGAGCTGAACCCCATTCATTTCAGCTCTGGGGACCCCCTGAGTCGGGAGGTACTTACCTCCGTAGTGAGTGCTGGTAGCCACTCCAAGGTTCAACACGTGGCTGCTTTTCAAAGCTCCCGGGCGCTGCGGGCCAATAGGAGGCTGTGACGTCATCAGGAGCGGCTTCTTATTGGCTCTTGTGACAAGGAAGCTGAAAGCTGCAGGCGACACCGGCACGCCGATTCGGAGGTCTGTAACTCGGGAAGCAGGGGGGCTCCGGGAACTGAAATTAACGGTGTTCAGCCCCGGAGACCCCCTGCTTCATTCCTGTATTAAGAATGGCTCGGATTACTCTTAATAGATTAGATGTAGGTATTTGGCTCGTTAGATTTGTAATCAGAACAGGATATATAATTATATTTTTAAATACATTTTTTTGTACATTTAGAAAATCTCCATAATAACCGAACACTGAAGTCTTTTTTTTTTTTTAATAATAATAATCTTTACTTATTTACATATATTGTAAGCAGATACGCTGTTATTACACTCTCTATTTCCCTTCTTGCTTTGTATAGACCATTTACGCTGCCATCATTAAGCAAAGAGTTAATGGGCAAGAACGGTAATTACCAGATAATATTAACCCCACATTAAATAAGTTAGGGGGGATAAAAAAAAAACCTTCACCGTACAGTCTACAGCAAATAAAAATATCGCTTGTGAGCACACTCCCATGTCTCAGACAGGTCAGCGACCCGGCTTTTCCCCCATTATCTCCGACCTAGCATACAGTGCTTCCACTGCAGCCAGGGATTCTGGGAAATGACATGCAAATAGTGTCATTGCATGTCATTTCCCAGAATCCCTAGCTGCAGGGGAAGCACTGTATGCTAAGAGATAATGGGGAAAAGCAGGGTCGCTGACCTGTCTGAGACATGGGAGTGTGCTCACAAGCGATATTTTTATTTGCAGATATTAGAAATACATAACACCAAAGAAAATAGAATATACATTTTCAGAATAAACAAACAAGTTATATTTTTATTAACGGATTACACTGATTAAAGGTTTTTTTTTTTAATTGCCCGCTGTGACTGCATGTTTAATGGAGCCAACCCGCACCCCTTATTCTGAATTATTTTGACAGTGAGCTATGTTTAAAAAAGTAATCCAAGCATCTTAAAAGGTATATGTAATGTTACAACAAAAGAAAGGGGATAGGGAGTGATCAACTAAATCATACTAATTGTGATGTAAATAAATGATGATTTTTAATCGATAATTATCAATGAAAGTAGGTGCAACTATGAATTGAAATGAATCAGGGAAACATGAGGGGTACAAAATGATTGTACTCCAAAAGAAAATTCACTTAAATGCACACTACTATTATTAAAATATAACTTTTAATACCAAATCCTTAAAACATATATTACCGTAACAAATAATGTAATGGACCATAAAAATAAATTAAATGATATGCACGTATGCAACGAAGTTAGCCTCACATATAGATATATTCCAGTATAAAATTACAACTGGAATCTTGGAGGCTAAACAAAGTGCAACCAGACAAGGTGAGCCTGAGAGCCCAACACTTGCACTCACTAGCACAGTAAATAGATTGCCAGATTCAGCAGCTAGAAATAAACATAAATCCCTGCAGGTGGCAGTATTTATCCAGTTATCAGCAAAATACTGAACCTGCTGAGAAATGTGTTACCCTCTGCCGCCGATTAATAATAATAACAATAATAGATGTTATTGTTCCCGTTTTGATTCTACTAATACTAAAAAAAGTTAAAATTAGATCTGTAATTTGCAATTAGTTTGTGCTTATCTCCTATAACCGGATTCCATATGTGACGAGTGGGCAGATGCAATAACGTGGGTATCAGAAGGTTATGCTGCATGGAGGCGAGTGTGGTTCTCTGATATAACATAATCACTCACAGCCACCGTTCCTTCTCGTGTACTGAGACGCACAAGTAACTTTTTCTTCCAAAGTAGAAGTGTTTTCTTCCCCCACTGGAGCTTACACTGCAAACACAATATATTAACCCTTTGAGATGTCTCCGGACGGTAATAATTTCAGTTTACTAGGGGACGTGGCGTCCTTTGCCTCATGGGAGCACCGGAACGCGATATACACAGCGGCACTCTGGTTTCGAGGCCCCTCCAGCACCCAAAAGGTTAAAGGGGCAATCCCTCCTAGGAACAAAGTGAAAAAGTGAATTATTTCCAGTGACCTGTGGGAGAACAACTTTCAAAATCCCTTGTGTGTTTTTAAAAATAAATAAATCAGTTCTGTACTGTAGTATTAAATAATACTTACTGCATTTTTTTGTTTTTTACAACTCTTGATGCCAGTTTGAATGAGTTTTAATGTACTGAGCATCCTTCCCTTTGGTTTCTATAGCAGGCACTGGCACTGGCACTGGCACTGGCACACGTCCGGTTGAGCCCAGCAGTGAAATAGAATTTACAACAAATTGGCACAAACAGGACAGTGTTGCAGTGTTCCCAGCAGGAGACTGTATCTGAGGCGAAAGCTGTAACAATAGACAATGTTACCCGTAGTAATATAAGGATATATTGTAGCTGCTGGATTTCACTGACAGAAGGATTGATTCGGCGGCAGCCATTTATTTAGCCCCAAGAGCCGGGTATTCACTTATCCATCACAGGAGAACGGATCGATCGGCAGCTTAGGTAATTAGTTTTCATTAAAGGTAATAAAATGCTACACACACACATATATATATACACACACACACACAAGGAATGCCTCTTTATTGTTTCCCATAAGTAATTGAAACCCTTTTTTTTTTTAACCTAAATCTGACACCTAGAAGTATTTTTTAAAGTTACACTTGGGGGGAGTTTGATTTCCTCTGGCTGCTCCCTTTTGTGTGATGTCACTGTGTGATGTCACTGTGTGTTATGTCACTGAGATCAGCAAGCGCTTGTACAGCCAGAGTCCCCCATCTCTTATCTTTACTGGCTCTCTGATAAGGACAGGGGGGGTTAAGGGGAAAGAAAACACTTGATTGACACCCCCCCACCCCCCATTCAGAGGACCCTAAGAAATTAAACTGGCCAACTGTGAGATTGCACATTTAAGTGTTGTCATTTTGACTCGGTGTCACTGTGTCAATGTATCTGACAGCTCTGCTCCAATGTTGCTCCACTAGCACCAGTGAGTATTTTGGGGAGTGCTTATAGGGTTAGCTGCTGGAAGAGTTCATGTATCAGAATTTTAACCTATAACTGGACCAGTTTTCCATCCACTTTGCTTTAAATAAATCCTCTACGTTTAGGAGATATTAATAACTGTACATATTTATTCCACGTTTTGGAGCAAATTGCTCCATTTTGATACTTGCCCATTAAAGGTAATTTGCTCCAATTTTGCTCGCCTCGCGGGGAGTGTTATGGATGGTGGTTATGGGATGAGCTGGGGGTGTATAGAGTCAGTGTAATATTGTAATTAGATGTAGCACCTATAACTGGTATTTTCCTCCTTCGTGTTAATTGTGCCCCTAAGAGATCTGCAACAAATGTAAATTACAAGATTAACGAGGTTTGAACATATGTCTCTGATGTAAATTGCTGACTTTGGATGGCTCCATTCTGATACATATAATCCAATTGACTGTCTTACTGAGACATATCGCAGGGCAGATTATTGCGCAATGGGAAATCTGGTTGCAGCCGCCCAGTCGCGACCCAATCCCCCCCGGCATGGAACGCAGGGGGACGCGCCGCCGCCGGCCGCTTCTAGAGAAGGTACGTTTTAGGGTAGTGGGTTCATTTCAGGGGTTTTAGTGTCTAGGGTAGTGGGTTAACATTAGGGTTTTAGTGATATGGGTTAACTTTAGGGGTTTTAGCGGTTAGGGTAAAGGGTTTTGGTGTAAGGGTTAAGGTTTTGAGAGTAGGGTGTAGTGTTAGTATTAGGAGTTACGATTAGGGGGTGTTATGGAAAGGGTTAAGTTTAGGGACTTACCTTAGCAGCAACGTTTCGATCCCGTGGAGGGATCTTCTTCAGGGTTGTGATCACACGGGTTCGAAACGTTGGTTCTATGTGTCTGTTCAATACACTTTTGAATACTTGCTGCTGAGTGCTGCCTCTTTTTGCCATTCTGCTGGATGGTAATGTACCTTTTATCTCAAATTAATATGGATATAATGTCATATATTTTGACAATGAATGCAGCACTTTACATAGAATAATGCTGTCACAATGAGCTACTGGCCCAAAGAGCTCACACAGGGAGATGAAGTGACTTGCTTGAGGTCACATGGAGAGCCGACAATAAGATTTGAACCACGTTCACCTCCTTCAATGGCAGTGTTCCTACCACTAAGTAATTCCGGCAGCTCCAGTAATGTAAGAGAACTTGTGCATTGGAAAAAAATCATTATCCTATTACAAATGCTTTGTGGGATCAACGCTGCATTACCAACCAACCCAGACTGGAATCCAGTTCCGGGTTTTAAATAATCCTTTATCCATACAGATACCCAACTACTACAAACCATAAATTACTATGATTAGAGTTAGACCACAAGGACTGGACAACATCTCACAATGACATGGAGCTAAAGTAGGTTGGCAAGAAAACCATCTTCACCATTATTAACCCTAATGATGATCCCATGCGCGGATAGGAATGTTGGTATAACTTTCCATTTTCCAACATGCAATAGTTGCTATTTCTTTTGAAAATACTAGGAGGAAACGGGAAGACCCACACCGAGATCTCTCCTAGAAATGGGAAGACCCCACACCGAGATCTCTCCTAGAAATGGGAAGACCCCACACCCAGATCTCTCCTAGAAACGGGAAGACCCCACACAGAGATCTCTCCTAGAAACGGGAAGACCCCACACTGAGATCTCTCCTAGAAATGGGAAGACCCCACACCGAGATCTCTCCTAGAAACGGGAAGACCCCACACCGAGATCTCTCCTAGAAACGGGAAGACCCCACACCGAGATCTCTCCTAGACACGGGAAGACCCCACACCGAGATCTCTCCTAGAAACGGGAAGACCCCACACCGAGATCTCTCCTAGAAACGGGAAGACCCCACACCGAGATCTTTCCTAGAAACGGGAAGACCCCACACCGAGATCTCTCCTAGAAACGGGAAGACCCCACACCGAGATCTCTCCTAGAAACGGGAAGACCCCACACCGAGATCTCTCCTAGAAACGGGAAGACCCCACACCGAGATCTCTCCTAGAAACGGGAAGACCCCACACCGAGATCTCTCCTAGAAACGGGAAGACCCTACACCGAGATCTCTCCTAGAAACGGGAAGACCCCACACCGAGATCTCTCCTAGAAACGGGAAGACCCCACACCGAGATCTCTCCTAGAAACGGGAAGACCCTACACCGAGATCTCTCCTAGAAACGGGAAGACCCCACACCGAGATCTCTCCTAGAAACGGGAAGACCCCACACTGAGATCTCTCCTAGAAACGGGAAGACCCCACACCGAGCTCTCCTAGAAACGGGAAACCCCACACCGAGATCTCTCCTAGAAATGGGCAAGAACTTGATTACTGGTGAGCTGATTATTTCCACTTGAGGGCCACCAATGTGCCAGCGTTTGGGACATCCAGTGGACACCATAAAGTCACCCTACGTATTAAGACAGCCCGTCTGCATGGATTTATGTATGTATGTATGTATGTCTTTATTTATATAGTGTTATTAATGTACATAGCGCTGCACAGCAGTAATACACGTGACAATCATATAAATAACAAATAATATAAATAACAGATCATGGGAATAAGCGCTTCAGACATAAAAGTAACATTTCGGAAGAAGCGTCCCTGCCCCGAGGAGCTTACAATCAAATTTCGTGGGGAGAATGTACAGAGACAGTAGGAGGGCATTCAGGTAAATGCGTCTGCAGGGGCCAAGCTTTATGTATGAGGTGTATAGTATTAGCCACGGTGCTATTCATATGCTTCTTTAAGCAAGCGTGTCTTAAGGTGGGTCTTAAAGGTGGATAGAGAGGGAGCTAGTTGGGTATTGAGGGGAAGGGCATTCCAGAGGTGCGGGGCAGAAAGTGAGAAAGGTTTCAGGCGGGAGAGGGCTTTAGATACAAAGGGGTAATTAATATATGAATTGCGACATCAAAGGATTATAATAACAGAATGATAATAACAGAGAATTAAAAACAGAGCGCCGGCTACTTCTGTTCCCTAAAAGAAGAAAAAAGAGCAAACAGTTGTGAATCTTTGCTGATTGAATTGTGTTTGCCAGGGAGACAGTGCCTAATTTCTAATGCAGCTTAAAAGCATAACTCAGTATTTGCAAAGATGCAATCATGCGGAAGTCGCTCAATCTAGATAACGTTAAAGCACACATTTGAATGCATGACGTACTGGAATTTATAGGAACACGGACCACTTTTTAACATTAAAGCTAATCTGCCTCTTTTTCAGTTTTGGATACAGTATATGTTTATACAACCTCTATTACTAAGGTCATCTTGCAAGAATAGCTTAGCGATGACATACATTAGTTACAAATGCAGTGCTGTATCTTACCCCACAGTATAGGGTCACATGCTGGATTTCTAAATGAAAGTGTGACGACGGATTCATTATAGCGCACAAGAGATAGATTGTAGGCGGAGAATTCTGCGGAGATAATGTTACAGGGTGCTGAGCTTTCAGAACCTCACAGGACTCCTTTTTTCGAATCCACTGTGCTGGATTTCAAGAGAGATGCATGTACAGTATTAGTTGTTTGAAGATATTGACATGAGTTCAGATACATTTACTGGGGTCTTTGTATCAAGCAAGTTGACTATACTTTGCACGTATATTCTTGTATGAATGCGACTTACCTTGGACTTGTTAGCAAGCAGGTATGTATTTTACTACAAGCAATTATTTAGCACTTTTATGTCTGAAGCACTTATTCCCATGATCTGTTATGTATATTATCTGTTATTTATTTGATTACCACATGTATTACTACTGTGAAGCGCTATGTACACTAATGGAGCTATATAAATAAAGACATACAATACACTTGCTGGAAGTACTCAGCGCTGCTCGGGAATTCTAAAGAAAAAAAAAATACTGAGATTTATGAATGGATAATTTTTTTTTTTTAGTTTCTTAATGCAAAATTCCCTGCTACAGCAACTCATTGAACATTGCTGATGTCATCGGTGAGGTAATCTGTGAATTGTATCCAAACAGACAAAAATCTGCTTCTTGATCTCAGGAACCATCGTGCAAAATGTTGTTCCGATATCTTAAGACAGCGGTGCGCAAACTGGGGGCGCGCCCTCCGACTTTATTGGGGGGGGGGGGGGGGCGCGGGCCGCACTGTGGTTACAGAGGCCTTGCACTAAGAACGCGATGCCTCTGTAAATTTACTTACCGGCTTCTTGTCCACGCGTCTCCATGGCAACGCGGCATCAAATGACGCCTGTTACCATGGAGACGTGACATCAAATGATGCCGCGGGTCACGTGACGTCACATGACGCCGCAACATCATTTGACACATTATTAGAAGCGAGGGGGGGGGGGTGCGGCCAAGGAGGCAGCAGGTAAGGGGGCCGCAGGCGCAGGGAGTTTGCGCACCGCTGTCTTAAGAGATGTCCAAATGCAGCGAACAGACAGACAACTTTCCAAAATATATAGTGGATTATACACGGAAGTGGTTGTGTTCTCTGGGCCACACAGACTCGATTCCCGTGTTGGTTTTCTGACACAATTCCATTGGTTTTCTCTCCTCTTGCATGGGTTTCTAACGGTTCCCGTCACCACGATAACATTTGGTAACGCCGTTCCTTTACATTGTCCGGACTGATGAATGGAGAGGTGTCTGAGGTTCTTCTTGCTCATTCAAATTTACTGACCAACAATCTCCTGGAGGGAGATCTGTGGCAAGCAAATTGGGCTTTTCACCCCTGAATAATGATTTCACATTGGCTTAAATAGCACAGCTAGCAAATCAATAATATTCACTTCACAAAGCCACATGGAAATGTAATAGTCTATCGAAATATGTGAAGCCATACATACGGTGTGAGAATACAACCTCCTTAAATGTGTCAATTGTAGAAATGACAAAACAATTAATACTTGTAATTGGCCTCCTAAAAAATAATCAATCAAACCCGTAAACATTTGAATTATTTCATTCATAGTCAGCAGAAACTCATTGCCGTTGTGTTTACTTGTTTGACTCTTGTTGGCATCATAATTAAGAGAAAAACCAAAGAGCAGCAGAAAAAATAAACAACAATTAACATTCTTGGATCCACAAAGAGCCTTATCACCAAAATAGATTGTACAACCTGTATCTAATCTATTCACAGCATTTGGCTAATGTTAAGGGGGGAGATTTACTAAATGGCGTTCCAGACAGGGGTGTAGCTATAGCCCGGGCAAAATCAGGGGCCCGTGCTCTTGGGGGGCCCGTTCTCCACCACCTATCGGCGGCTCGGCCTCCTGGCCGCACATTAATTCCCTGCAGCGGGCAGGAAGCACAGAGGGAAATCCCGTCCTCTGCAGGTGGGCGGGGCCTGGGTCAGGGGGCGGGGCCCTGAGATGCCGTAGGGAGGACAGAGGGGAAGATTCCTTCCTCTGCAGAGCCTCCATAGGCGGGGCCTCAACTAGTCCAGCGTGGGACTGGAGCTGCAGCCTGAGAGACAGGCTGGGAAAGGTGAGATGGAGGGGAAGGGTTAAATTACATGGGTAAAAACAGACATGAAAGGGAAAGGACACAGGAAGGAAGAGACACAAAGAGAAAATGAAATACAAGAGAGAAATACATAAGAGGGCAAAGAAAGACATGAGAGAGAAGAGAGCAAAGAGAGAGAGAAAGCAAAGAGAGAGAGAAAGCAAAGAGAGAGAGAAAGCAAAGAGAGTATGAGGTTTTGCAAAATCCGTCCTGGGTTTTTCTGAGTCCAGACCGGGATTTTGCTGTAGCTCACCCTCTGTGGCAGGATCCTCCATTTTTGCTCCTGGCAGCTTCCTTTAAAAGGACAGCCCTGTAAGCAGAAATTTGCAGAGCATAGTTTCAGTTCATGCAACACACTTACCTTTTGTCTTCCTCGTTACCAGACCCATCTACGTACCTCGACCACCCCTGTCTGCTGCCTGCCTCCTGCCTCGAGCTCTGCATTCTCACCGACTACGCAACTCTGCTGCCAGCCCTGACCTTCTGCTTACGACTCACTAGTCTATCAGGACTTTGTCCCTCGGCTCAGGTCGGTTCTTTAATATTCCTACCTCATCCCCATGGGTCAGTTTCCTGCTTGAGACGAGCATCATTGCAGAGAGCAAAGAGAGAGGCGAGAAAGAGAGAGAGAGCAAAAAGAGAGAGAGAGAGAGAGAGACACAGACATAGACATGAGGGGGCCCTGAATTTTTTTTTGCTTGGGGGCCCGCACATGTCTAGCTAGGCAACTGGTTTCAGACCACATCAGAGGATGACTCATTACAAGGAATTCCAATGAGATCTAGAAGAAGTCTTAGCAATGTATTTGTTATGGCGCCATTTTGAATGCATGCTGCATCTTCTGGAAGTGTATTAGAACAGCTGTAAAGCACATTCCAGCTACACTGCCATCCATAGAAGGCATTTTTCAGGCCATCTGCTTAAAGTAGAACTACACTGCTTTACGTGTTGAAGATGCCAGGTGTGTGAATACAAACACACACACACACACACACAATGGCTTGCTCAATTTAAGTAAAAAGTAAAATCCGTGCTACTGGGTCAATTCAAACATCATCTCATAGTTAGCAGTTCATCATAAGAGTGCTGGATCCTGAACACAGATTTCTTCATCAACAATAAAACAAGGTCTCTTGTGAAGTAAGTCATTTGTAGCAGAAGATCTATAAGCATATTTTTTATATGACTACCGGTCCCAGTCTCTTAAGAGGAGATTCCACAAGCGCTCCTAACATTAAAATGAAACAGCCACTGTGCACCTGACCTACTGCAATCAAAGTTCCGATGACATGGTGCCCCAGCCATTGCCAAGCAGTATGCCTCCCTAATGAACTCTATTTTATCTTCAACCCATATTCCACAGACCTAGAAAATTACCAGAGTTGTCCCAGTCTACAAAAGTGGGAACAAAAACATTGTCCCCAATTACAGACCAATCTCTCTTCTCCCAATACTAACCAAAATGATGGGAAAACGTGTCCACTCCCATTTAAACGATTACTATACCAGGACAAATTTCCTTAGCGAACTCCAATCTGGCTTTTGCCCAAATCACTCCATGGTAACTACCTTCTCAAAAGTTTGCAACAGGATACAGTGTGGAATGGAACTGGGACAACATTCCTAGATTTTGCAAAGGCTTTTAATACTGTTGACCATGTTATCCTGCTTAACAAACTCCAGTGCTCTGGAATAGGGAAGCATGCTTTGAACTGGTTTCACTCCTACCTATCAGGCAGATTCCAATATGTGTATCCCAGGCTCTAACTCAAACACCTTGGATATCACCTGTGGTGTCCCGCAAGGCTCTGTTCTTGGGCCCCCACTCTTTTCAGTCTTCATTAATGATCTGCCTGCATCTTGTAAGGAAGCTTCTATACATATGTATGCAGGTGACTGTCATGAGAGAGGGGATTTGGCCCGGGATTAACGGGGTTACACCCCATTTGGCCACCCCCTACTCTCACCTGGGAAGCAAGGGGTTAACTGGACTGGGGTCCAGTAATGTGTTTTTGCCTTGCTTCAGCCACCCAACTGTTTATTCCCCTGCATAAATGTATTGTCTCATCCTGGTGTTTGCACCCATACATACACTAGGGTTGATGCGGGAGGGAAGGGGTTAAAGTTAATTCAGTGATTATAGCCCTTTGTTCCCTTTTCCCGCCTTTTCAGGCTCCATTTTGCAGCCTTCCATAGGTCGCCAGTGAGACACCATGCATTCTAATGGCAGAAGTAGCGGTTTTGGACCTGATTTCCAGCGACGACCAGCAGGTGGCGTCCGAGAGGAGGAGCAGCGGTTTCCCATTGTAAATCAATGGGGCCATTAACTTCAATGAAGATTCCTCGACGCCGGCCTCGAGGAACAGGTTGGCATCCAAATCACAGACCGCAAAAGCGGATACAATGTCTTTGAAAAGAGTTTAATCACTTCGGTCAAGTTCAATGACAATTGGCGTGGGAATCTTAGGTTCTAGGGCACCTGGGAATAAAATTCTTGTTGCCCCTAGCCCCTAGGAACCCCCACACACGACCCCCACTGGGTCCAGGAAAAAGGGACCCCCATAAAGGGTCGAGCAGAGAAGGAGGGTCGCGCCATTGACTTTAATGGCGGAGCAGAGGTCCCATTGCATCCAATGGCGGCATGCGCCCATGCATTGTCTATGGCGGCGCCGGCCAATGATTCCAATGGGGAAAAGCCGCGTGGCGTGAAAACGGCTAAGTGTGAAATTATGAAAAATGTAAGTCCATATCTCCGGTTCCGGAATGACAAGAGGGATGGGATTTGGGTGACATGTAGCCAAGGTTCCGGCTTTAATGCATGGCCATTCCCAGCCCTCTCCGAACAACCAGACGGAGTATGGGCGAATGTAAAGATTTGTGGTTTTTCCCATAGACTTCAATGGCGGCGGTTTCCCCATTGAAAGTCTATGACGGGAAACTCCATTGATTGCAACGGCGGAGTTGCTCCATTGAAGCCCATGGCGGCAGAGCCCGTTGTTTTCAATGGGGAAAGAGTGAAAAGCAGAGATTCATTTTTAAAGGGACGAATCCTGTATTTTAAAAATGTTTTAAAGTGCATTATGTATGTATGTATCTCCGGTTCTGGAGGTCGCAGAGAGTTGAAATTTGGCCACTATGTAGAGTCACTATAGGCATAAAAAACTGGCAATTTTAGACCCACTAAACCTAACAGAACGGAACTTATTAATATGTGAAGATATTAAACTGTGTATAGTATTTTGGATCTGAGATGAGAATGCAGACCCCCATCTGCTATGCTAATAGGTCAGGAAGGGCAGCCGGATGGTTTAGCATAAGCCCTCTGATCAAAGGTTAACCGCCCTGATTGTTTTCACTAGGGCCAGGAACAAAGAAGTTGAGTGGTTTGTAAGTGTCATACTTCACAATTAAAGATTCTACTTCAATGGAGCCTGGTAGTCAGCTAGGCACCTAGGGTTAAGAGATGGGTTTGAGATGGTATAAAAATGAGGCTCAACCTATACTCTGTGTCTTTGTGATTTTCAAGATTGCTGTATGAACTGCCAGTCCAGATTTGACTGTTTCATCATTCCATCTTAAGTAAGTGTCTATATTTTGTCTGTTATTTGTATATCTTGTGTGTTCACCTTTTTCAAGGAATAAATTATATTTTATCATATCTCAGCAGTGTTCAGTTCAACCAAGGTATTTTTGGTGTAAATTATATCTTGTCATAAGTTACCATGACAATGACACAATCATATATGTGCACAGCCCTCACAGTCCTCACCTCTCTGACTTTGGGCTTCAATCTGATTTTTCAAGACTAAAATACTGGATTTCCCCCCCAAAAAAACTATTTTTAAACACTGACAAGACTGTAACAATGGTATGGGACTAAGGCTACATGTCTAAAGCTGCCAATGACAGAGCTACAGATCAGAACCAACTCTAACACCACCCTAACTACTGTTACTAGTTTTAAATATCGGGGCATATGGTTTGACTCCCATTTTATTTTTGGGATGCACATTGATACCCTGACATCCAAAACCAATGCCAAACTAGGTGTACTTTATAGGAACAAATCCTCCCTAAGCCCGCTGGTTAGAAAGCGTATCGCACAGCAGATGCTAATGCCAATTATATGAGCCCATAGTATATGGTACAGCACCCAAAACTCACACTAGACACCTTCTACAACTCAATATGCCGCTTTGTCCTACAATGTAACTACAGCACCCATCACTGCGAAATGCTCCAAGAACTAGATTGGATATCTCTTGAATTCTGGCGCAAAGTTCATCTTTCCTGTCTTGCCTTCAAATACTTTCTGGGCAAGCTACCCGTCTATCTGAACAAGCTCCTCACCCCTACCACATGCAGCACTTATCTGAGATCTGACTCCAAAAGACTGTTCACGGTCCCAAGGTTCAACAAAGAATCTGTCCGCTCCTCCTTCTCTTACCGTGCACCCCAAAACTGGAACAATCTACTAGAGACTCCAGTTTAAGTTCTTTCAAGACTTGAGCTGCCTCACATTTGAATCTTGTCTGTAACTGCTGTTTGTTAAATACGCCCATAGCATATATTGTCCCCAATGAAATGTATTTATATAATGTTTTACCAGGAAGTAATACATTGAGAGTTACCTCTCGTTTTCAAATATGAAATGTCTGTAAATATAACGTAAAGATGTATTGTAATTATAATTCTGTGCCCAGGACATACCTGAAAATAAGAGGCAACTCTCAATGTATTACTTCCTGTCAAAACATTTTATAAATAAAATACCTGCTCAGAAGATCGGCTCCGGACACCCAATGCTTCTGTTTGTTTGTTCAGCGCCTCCAGGCAGCATTTTCCTGGTGTGTTTTACAAAGATAATCACAAAAGAAGAAGATTCCCAGTGGAATCGCACCTCCTGCAGAAAAGGTCTCTGCAACTATTTTTGACATCATGTTGTTGTAATAAATTGTAACTTTATATCTGAACGTGGTCTCTTCAAGTTTTACTGAAGTGTTATCCCACTGGGAACCTTAGCCTTTTGTGGCTTGATCAGTTGCCTGGTTGGCAACCTCAGTGGTCATAAAGGCATGCACAATGCATGCCTTTATCATCTGCATGGAAACAAGGGGTTAATTACCCCACATCACCCTAAATACTAACCTCTTGCGTACCAAAGGAGTTAGTAAGACATTGCCACCAGGGCATATCCTTTACCTCCTTCTGGGGGGGTCTAACCACTTACTCTGGTGACATATCTACCCCCATCTCCCACTCCTACAACCTTCAGCCCGCAACACCTAAGAACCCCCATATAAAAAGGCCTATTAGCTTAATGTGCCACTTTAGAGATCATTGATAAGACCTCATCTATAGTGCTGTGTTCAGTTCTGGAGACCATATCTCCGGAAGGACATTAGGAGATTATGAAAAGAAGGGCTATGAAAATCGGTCTACACAGTACGTCATAAAACAGGAATGACTAAAGAACCTCAACATTTACAGCTTGGAGGGGAGAGGGGGCATATTATTGAAACGTTCAAATATATCATGGGTTTGCTGGTAAGGGGTACGCTGTTAGTCCGGGATTGGCCCAGTCATGTGTCTTATGGCTGTTTGCCAGAGTGACAGGATACATTTTCATGTCCTGGGCATTGTAAAATGTGAAAGAAAGCCACGGGTCAAGTGGTTTATATACTGTATGCCCATGATGGTCAAACTCAGTCCTCAAGACCCACCAACAGGTCAGGTTTTATTGATATCCCTACTTGAGCACAGGTGGCTCAATCAGTGGCTCAGCCACCGACTGGTTGAGCTACGTGTGCAAAAGCAGGGTTATCCTTAAAACCTGACCTGTTGGTGTCTCTTGAGGACTGAGTTTGGGTACCCCTGTTATATGCTGTCAAGTGTGTCCTGTCATCCCACTTCATCATATCCTGCCTACTCGATCCTGGAGAACCCATCACTTTGCCCGTGCAACGCGTAGTGACAATATCCAAAAACAAATCAATCCCCGTTCATCTTATCATTGTTCTTATACCTTCCCAAAATGATTAGAAAACATTTTCTAGGTATCTTGGTTTTTCTTTTTTTAAAGCATTCACTTGACCAGGGGTGGCAGATTCCAGTCCTCAAGGGCCACCAACAGGTCAGGTTTTCAGGATATCCCTGCTTCAGCACAGATGGCTGAATCATTATGACTGAGCCACATGTGCTGAAGCAGGGATATCCTGAAAACCTGACCTGTTGGTGACTCTTGAGTACTGCAGTTGGCCACCCCTGGATTAGATTTAACCAATTGGACATGTTACTGGTTTATTTGAAGTGACTAACTCTTTGAGTGCCAGTCGGGCTTCGCACTCAAGGACGTAAATAATGATTTTTTTAATGTTCTTGGCCCACCGACTCCAGGTTGGATAGGTTTGCTCAACACAAAAAGGACCTCAAACAAAAGGCTGGATTAAAAGACAGTCCAACTTTCCTTATTTACAAACTAAGTTTGTGAACTTGCTTGAAGCACTTCTACATGTCTGAAGAGCAGCCGATATTTTGAGTTATGATAGAGATTTTTCATTACGGCAACAGAGAGTAACAGCAATTATTTCCATACATACACAGTAGTACCATCATCTATTAGCTGTAGTGCAAAAATAAAACTGAATTTAATATCTCCCTTCCATCTTCTAACAGAACATGAAGTCTAAATTGGTTCCTCATATTTGCCTTTGGCACTGTTCTTGTCATTGTGATTTAACTCACTTGTGTTCAAAACTTATTAACTACCCAGATGGCTGTCTGCCCATTTATAAGATATGGTGCCCAGCTGTAGTGAAATGAGGAGGCGGTTAGATGGCTCAGCGTGAGGTCTATTCAAGCTCTCCCTACCGTACTTTACCCCATCCCCTCTTTGTGTTCTTCACATCCTCAAGTATTCCACTTTTGTGTCAGGACAAATGCATCCGACAGTTGCCAATGAAAGCCGAGAAAGAAATAGTGGCAGCCCTTCTATATTAACATTATCATCCCTTCGCTGCCAGAGAGGTGTGTGTGTGGATCGGTGAACATTATAATGAACAGCTACGTGTCTATGTTGAGATAACGCTGACCTGTATGTTTAGGTATACAACAAAAGACAAGAGCCACAATGCTACATCCAATATAACAATATAATTTAGTACATTACTGTGTGTTTTATCTATATTCTTTCTTCATAAATATGGGTCATTTAGTTCAATACCGTTGCTAAAATATTTTAAGCCTACAACCACGTCACAGTAACCCCATTTCAGTAGCGGGGCTCAAGGCGGGATGCTGGCAGCGGGGGGCCTTTGGTAGAAGTAGTGGGGGTATTTTCCTTGAAGAGCGGCCCTCCTCCTGCAGCGTCACGGTGGCATGTGACATCATGTTGTCACAGCAATGCATCCCCATGTGACGTTGCGGTGTCATTTGACGCCGGGTTGCCATGACAACGCTGTGGGAGGAGGGCCACTCCAGAGAAGGAAAGACCACACACACATACACACTCTTACCTTGGGGTGAGGAGTGGTCCAGCGCTGGTCCGGGGATTCCCCAGCACCCTCCTCCAGGCGAGGAGAAGTTTGATCCCGACGCCAATAGGAGGAGTGAGAGGAGGGAGCGCAGAGCCCCCCAAAGAAGACAAAGGCAAATGCCTTGTTCGCCTTGCCCTAAGCCCGGCACTGTGACTACACTACTAATATTATACTGTCTCATGCCTTTCTTCCACTGCATGGAGAGAGGAGACGAAACAAAAACTCTGCAGCCAACAGCATGGGGTGAGTGACATATATATGGTGCCTAAAGGGTTAACATTTCCGAAGCACTATAAGTGCTATGTATGAGCTACAGTGCAGTTAAAACTGGTTAAAAAACAGAAGTGCCCTCGTAATTATTGTGTAACAAAAATCTAAAAAAAAAAAACCAGTACAAAAACCCCCAATATATTATTATTATTATTCCCATGCTTTCAGCATCTCCACCCCTTCCCTCCCCTGGGGGGACAGAGATCACTTAATAAGTTATTCATTCACACGTGTGTCCCTAGGCCCACGGATTACTTGGCATGGACGAGCTTTTAAATGATGTCCAATTTATAGTTACACATACACAGTCTTAGCAAACTCAAAATCACTATAGTGTGTGAGTGTATATATACAGTGTGTGTGTGTATATATATATATATATATATATATATATATATATATGAAAAAAAGAGAGAGGGTTGCACTCTCCTAGTGAAATATTGCTAGAACAGTTTTAATAAAAAGATACAATCAACAATGGTTAAACTCACAAACAACAGATTATTGCATTTATGAGTGCAATACTCAATACTCCATCTCGACTGCGAGGATTCCACGGTCTCCCTCGTATTGGATCTGCGGTATGGTGCTGCTCTCAAGATCTGGAAACCAGAAGTAGCCCGGGTACACTCAAAACATAGTCCTCCGGCAATGTATGTCCCTGCCTGGGAATTCACCCCTCTCCAATTGAGTTTTTAGTGGGGATCCGGACCATCTTTGGTGGAGCTTTGATCCGTGGTGATGTGCCGCTTCAGCCTGAGTTGGAACTGTGTATCGCCCAACGCATTTCGTTGCGTCTATGCAACTTCGTCAGAGGCTAAGGCTGTCTTGGATCTGCACATATTTATATCTAAGAGAGGTCCAGCTAATGCATGTTTATTAGAAATTTGCTTCATTACCACATGTACTGATCTTAGTAATTAGGCTACAGTATCAGATTGAATAAGGTAATATCCATGATAGCGTTAATGATGATGCACAACATGGATATATAATAAAACATTATTGTTAATAATATTAATGAACAAATAATCTCAATAAATGTTTGTAATACCACTAAATATGATTAAATAAGATAAAAATTAGGAATCCATATAATAAAAGATAACTCAGAAAATCATATACAGTACAACCAGTTTGAATTAACAAACACCTAGGTTGATACTCCGGAAAAGAGTGTCTTCTTACTGAATAACTGTAGACAACAAACAGAGAAGCCCAAAGCTACATCCAATATGACAAAAAAAATACAGTGAACTACCTATATATCTCTTAAAAAAGGGTAATTTAGTTAAACCCTTTGGCCAAAGCATTTTAAGCCTGCAAGCCACTTCAAGGCATGGCCAAATATTGCCGGCCCTAACACTAACTGATTAAAATTCTTATTTAGATCTATAATTAGAGGAAGAATGATCGCATTGGATTTGTCCCAACCAGCTTTGATTAAATAAGATATAAATTGAGGATCCATATAATAAAAGATGACTCAGAAAATGATGTACAACCAGGTTGAATTAACAAACTCCTAGAATGATACTCCGGAAAAGTGTGTCTTCTTACTGATTAACTAGATAAGGAATTTAGATAGAGCCCGCAGAAAGATTACTCCTAGAATCTACCCTATAATAGGACTATTTATACAGCGCATGCAAACCAAGAACACAACAAAGAGATGATCTTCACAGCCTGCCACGATGTGATATCTCTCTCTCTCTCTCTTTTTATAATTCTTCCCATAAATGGGCTCAGGTCTATACTTAATGGGGCATAAGCCCAGGCCATAAAGATGTACCAATAATTAATAAATCAATACTTGGCGGTGTTCCTTTTCAAGATAGAGGCGAAAAAGAAATGATCACCTGGGCGCTCAAAATCTCCCCAACTGAATACAGCAGAGATATTTATTCAAAAAATTAATGTATTGCTATATACAAAAAAATGATTGATTTACATCTCCACTCCCCCACATCGCTCTGTATATAAATCAAATACAATCCACAGTTAAAAACATGAAGACATGTCCCCAATCTAAATCAGGTCTGGAAACTACATGGAAATAAATGTATATTTAGTACATAAAGCATCAAGTTATACCAATCGCTACATAAATATAGTTGTATAATGGATATGGAGTTATACAATCCTTATACACGACCCAGTTCACAAAAAAGTCCCTGACATTTTCGAAGAAATATGGATTTGAGTGTTCGCATGTATTTCCATGAATCTTTGACCGGACAAGGGTAAGTAACCTCCAGATGTCAAGTGGTGCAACTTTCTATTAGTTATATTTCCAGGAGTATTATTGAGCAAGTGCTTCTCCGCTGTAGATATTCAGCGTATAAATACATAACTGGAGACTATTTGTTTACAGGTTTTGCAGTGTTTGAGTTTCCCAAATTCTATAGCTCTATCTCCTCCGGACTCATCCGCTCTCCGGTTAGAAGTAATCAGTGTCTTTGTTGGACACATTCTGTGGGCTTGTCAAGCTGCCATTACTTGGCCTGTTTGCATTTGAAACCGATCACCCATGTCTGTTATATCTAAACCAAAGTCTCCAGTACTTGCTTTTCTCTAAGCACCCAAACAGACCATACTCTCAAGCTGCAGTTTCCAGCCCTCTGACTTGATTGGTGTCTCCTCCAAAACAAAATGGCCGATATGTTTTTCGTCCCCTCATGTATGTATGTATCATGTATGTATGTATGTATATATATATTATATATATATATATATATATATATATATATATATACATACACACACACACACACACACACACACACACACACACACACACACACACACACACACATACATACATACATACACACACACATATATACATATACACACACACACACACACACTAAAAGCAGTAGGCACACAAAAACTCAAGCAAAGCACAGATGCTTATCCCATAAAACTAATGTAGAGATAATAATTACCAGAGGGGAGTCCTAATAATAAGAGACAGCACACTGTAGGTCAAAACAAAGTCTGTATTGTAGACAAGAGAGGCATTGCAACTAACGTTTCGGTCACCGTAATGGGACCTTCCTCAGGGTCATGCATGATCCTTAGGAAGGTCCCGTTACGGTGACCGAAACGTTAGTTGCAATGCCTCTCTTGTCTACAATACAGACTTTGTTTTGACATACAGTGTGCTCTCTTATTATCAGGACACCCCTCTGGCTGGTAATTAATATAATATATATATATATACAGTGTTCGACAAATCACCCAAAAATCTACTCGCCACCTAGTCCCGCCCCTAGTCCCGCCCACAACCCCGCTTTAAAATAAAATATATAAATAAAATAAATTTAATAAATTCCTAGTCAGAACAACATTCGTTTTTGACATAAATGTATTTATTGTATTACATTATACTATTATTAGTCCTTGTTACGTGTGTGTGTGTGTGTGTGTAAATGTTGGATCTAGAAATAAATGCCAGGTGTGAATGACTAGTTTCCAGAACCCCTTAACCAGTGTCTGGACGTCCCCACTTCACAATATCTAAAGCAGCAATCCCGTCTGGGATCTTACCTGATCCGCAGTCCCTCAATGTCCAGGTACCCTCATTCCCGCAATGTTATACATTGGAGGGGAGGTGTTCCCTACCTGTCTTCTGGGTTAGGGGGGGTTCCGATGTCTTCCGTGTGAAGTTTGAGTCAGATCTGGAAGAAAGCAGTACAGTATAGGTTATTTCGGTGCAGTATAGGGCAGTTAAGATATACAGGGTAAATAAGAGATCCAGATTCAGAATGTGAGAGTGTGGGAGAGAGAGAGAGAGTGTGGGAGAGAGAGAGAGAGTGTGGGAGAGAGAGAGAGAGTGTGGGAGAGAGAGAGAGTGTGGGAGAGAGAGAGTGGGAGAGAGAGAGAGAGAGAGTGTGGGAGAGAGTGTGAGAGATAGAGAGAGAGAGTGTGGGGGAGAGAGAGAGAGACAGAGAGTGTGGGGGAGAGAGAGAGAGAGAGAGAGTGTGTGTGGGGGAGAGAGAGAGAGAGTGGGGGAGAGAGAGAGAGAGAGAGAGGAGGAGAGAGAGAGAGGGGGAGAGAGAGAGGGGAGAGAGGGGAGAGAGAGAGGGGGGGAGAGAGAGAGAGGGGGAGAGAGAGAGTGGGGAGAGAGAGAGTGGGGGGGGGGGAGAGAGAGTGTGGGGGGAGAGAGAGAGAGTGTGGGGGGGAGAGAGAGAGTGTGGGGGAGAGAGAGAGTGTGGGGGGGAGAGAGAGTGTGGGGGGGGGAGTGAGAAAGATGGAAATGGGGGGGAGAGAGAGAGTGGGGGAGAGAGAGATAGAGTGTGGGGGGGAGACTGGCTGGCTGGGTGACTGGCTGGCTGGCTGGGTGGGTGACTGGCTGGCTGGCTGGGTGGGTGACTGGCTGGGTGGGTGACTGGCTGGGTGGGTGACTGGCTGGGTGGGTGACTGGCTGGGTGGGTGACTGGCTGGGTGGATGACTGGCCGGGTGGGTGGGTGACTGGCTGGCTGGCTGGGTGGGTGACTGACTGGCTGGCTGGGTGAGTGACTGGCTGGGTGACTGGCTGGGTGACTGGCTGGCTGGGTGGGTGACTGACTGGCAGGGTGGGTGACTGGCTGGCAGGGTGGGTGACTGGCTGGTGGGAGGGGTGACTGACTGGTGGGGGGGTGACTGACTGGGGGGGGTGACTGACGGGGGGGAGTGACTGACTTGGGGGGGGAGTGACTGACTGGGGGGGTACCTCTGGTGTCACACACATACTCCCATACACTCATACTCCTATACACACATACATACACACACACAGGGGGAGGAAAGGCCGCGACCAGCACCAACACCACGCTCCTCCCCCACCCACCCTCGCCCATCTCCCGCTCATGAGGGGGGGGGACAGGCCGGGTGGGAGTCACGTGGTGAGGTGTCCCCCAACGGGCGCCCCAGGGGACAGTCAGCCCAGCCGTGGCCGCCACTGCCCTGCTCCCCTCGCCGGCATGTGCGCGGCCAAACAGGTCTGCAGGCTGCTTCTTCCCCCCACCCCGCGGTGGCATAAAGCTCGTGGGGGGGGGGGGCAGGCCGACCCCCCCACCTCATGCGGCGGCTGCGCCGACATGAAGATAGCTTGCGGGCATATTTTAAGCTTTGGGGCAGCGGCAGGGTGGGTGGGAGGCACGTGGTGAGGGCCCCCCACGTACGCCAACCGGGCTGCAGCAGTGGGGACCACCCGCCCAGGCAGCGATCGGTGGATCGAGGGACAGGAGGAGGGGAAGGGGACAGGAGGAGGGGAAGGGGACAGGAGAGCTAATGCGGAGGCGCAGGAGCAGAGGGCTGCGGTGGGGAGTAGGGAGCCATGTGGGGACCAGGGGGATCGCAGGTTGTCTTGCAGGAGGCAGGGAAGGAGCAGAGGGGCCGCAGCATGGAGAGATTGGAGAGTACTTACCCTCCAACAGATCTCCTGGCAGAGAAAGAATGGCCGCTCGTTGGGGGCGGGCTCATATAGAGACTGGCCGCGCGCCCACAAAGCCTGGGAGCGCGCGCCAATCAGCTGTCAGGTAGGGGGAGTTTTTTTTTCCCCAGCGCGAGCAGGGAAATTTAAAAAAACAAACACGTGTGCTGCTTGGGCCAATATTTACTCGCCCGGAGGTTAAATCCCCTCGCCCCGGGCGTGTAAATTTATATGATTGTCAAACACTGTATCTATATATATATATATATATATATATATATATATATATATATATATATACACACACACACAGTTGTGTGAAAAAGGAAGTACACCCTCTTTGAATTCTATGGTTTTAAATATCAGGCGATAATAACAATTATCTGTTCCTTAGCAGGTCTTAAAATTAGGTAAATACAACCTCAGATGAACAACACATGACATATTACACCGTGTCATGATTTATTTAACAAAAATAAAGCCAATATGGAGAAGCTATGCTACGGCGGCAACTGCTTTGTCCAGCCACCGGGTGCCCCTCCGCCACCAGGCCCCCCACTAGGACACTTGTACCGGCTGCCCCCCCTTGTCGGTGGCCCTGTCCGTATCCCACAGTAATTGCCTCTCTCCCTTCCACTTCTGCAATAGTTTCTACGGACTGAAAGTTACAAACACACGCAGCCCCTGTAAACTCAAAACCCAAACCCACCACGCCATGTATACATGTGTCAAAAGGAGTGCCACGAGGATTGTGAGCTCATGTATACAGCAGAAGACAAAAAGCCCCAGTGCTACATCCAACTTCACAAAAGTGGAGGCTAGTGACCCCTCCTATCTGTTTTTAAGATCACCCATCCCATCTTTTTAATTGCAGTTCTTGCTAAGCACCTGCGAGTGACCCGTCTATTAAGACAGCTCTCCCTTCATTAGAGAGGTTATGAGACCTTTTGCAGGTTGGGACCTACAGATGTAATTGTATGTTTGTGATGGTGCTCAGAAAGTGCTGGGACTATATTGAAGGATGCGCGAACACCACGATTTTCATTGGTTAAGACACAATCTATGACGTCACGATTTGGCGCGAAATTAGGCAGTCAGCTGTATATAAATTGTTGCTTTTAACACAAACAGCACTTCTTGATAAAGTTCCTTTGAACGAAACGCGTTGAAGGTTTGCTGTTGTCCCACATCATGAATTACAAATAAAGGACTATTTTTCTGCAAGACCTGTTCCTCCTTACTGCTGTGCGCTGCACACCTTGGCTTTGGGACCTACAGATGGGCCATACTGTCACGTGGTCGCAGGCTTAAAATACTTTCTCTGGAACCAGATCAGCTGAAACTTTGGTGAAAATAACCAACCTGCGGTAATCTCAACAACGTTTCCATCTGCTTCTCTGCCTTTATTTTATTAAAACCCTACACAGGGTTTGCTTTATGCAACTGATAATAAAGGCGTCTAAGCAAACATGGTTTAGTAAATATAACACAATCCACTGTTCAGTTCTAATTAATGGGAAGCTAATTTCTGTCCATCTTTACTAAATGGTGTTAAAATCCTCGCGCAGGCTAATGATCCAATCTCATGACACTTTAGTGCTGGATAATGAATGTGTCCCAGTGTAAGAACATTATGAAGTGTTGATCAACAAGGTTATTTCTATTGAAGGCAGAAATTGTTACATAATAAGATCCTCAGTTAATATGATGCTGTATCCCAGTACAAATAGAGCATGTACACTGTATATACAAGAGAAAGCAGTTGTGTTTTGATGGATTGAACAAGAACGCTAGAATAATACAATATCATACAGTATTTAGGATTTTGTTTCTTTTTCCCCCCTAATGCTTTGCTTTATTATGTTGACGTGTTAGATTCGCGAAAACCCTGAATACATCATTGCGGCTGATATTTAAAGATCTTTATACAGTGCAAAGGGGGCGGTGGATTTATGTCAGCTGAGTTCCACCGAAAAGATTGATATTTCAAATTGGAAACCTTGGACGGTCCCACGAGAGCGGCACATGTTAGTTCTTTGATTGATTACCAGGGTATGAATTGCTCTCTCGAGGGTCGGAAAGATTTATTCTTGCGTCAATATGTCAATATAGTTTTGTCCTGATGTTTTTGAGCCCACACCTCTGGTTGCCCTGCAGATTTCCAATCTATACAAAAGACAAGAAGTTAATGATTTCTGACCTGTATGCTGTCAGCATCCTATGTTGAAGTTCATAGAATTCAAAGCATAAAAAAATGACTAGATGGTTATGTGTATGTTACCCTGAAGTTCTTTCTGTTTTGATGTTGATGGATCCAATATATTGATGTAATAAAGGGTGTTCTTTTATTCTTTGAAGGATGGAAAAGGTGTGTGTGCGTGTGATATATATATATATATATTATAGTAAATAGGGAAGGGGGGAGTGAGGGAGTGAGCTCTTGCTACTGTCTTGGAAACGGTGCCAGGGGTAAGTGAACTTGGTAACATAGAATGTACTTGCCTAGGCAAGAGAGAGGACCCCTTTAGAACAAGCACTCGTAAGGTGATGAAGGGAATGAAAGTAAATAAACCTTTAATTAATCATTAGGGTAACAGGAAACACAAAACACTTATAACCGAATTAAATAGTTAGCTCCCAGTCCTATAAGCTAGGCTGGTTGCCATGTCGATCTAGGGAACCTTAAGTGACTGGCATAAGCAGGATGGATGTTTAGCTTATGCCTCAGTGAGGTATAGAAATGTAGATGATTATTGTCCTATCAGAGATGTACCGGACAGGACACATAAAGGTATACCTACAATGAATGGATGGTGACTCAAGGGGAGTACTCATAGAAAACTTTAGTGAGTGATAGATGTACAGTGTCACGACACTCACATGCTAAATATGTATAAAGATCAATACATCCAATAGGGTACTCCAATCGTCAAGAGTCAACTATAAAAAATTATGTATAAGGGTCCCTAAAGACGACGCATGAAAATATAAAGTTAAGTTAAAAGGCTACTATGTAGCTAGGGAAAGGCTGGAAGCCAAATGCATGATATGTGCAAGAGACTTCCTCATGGCACATTCACAATCTCTATCAGATATATAGTGCCTCAGCCTATTCGGAAGTGCTCACACAGATAGATATTGATTGATGAGCTACTCCCCACGAACTTCCGTGGAAACGGCACAGTATGGTTAAGTAAAGATGTGTAAGCAAATTATATTTCCAAGTATAACAGTGTTGATTCCTGAACCCACAGTGTGAAGTTACATAGAGTGAGTTGGTACTGAGGTCTTGACCTAATTCCAAGACCAACTTAGTATAGATCAGATGTACTCTATACAGCTCCGTTATTTATTCCCTCCCTACCCGGTTAACTAAATGCTCGGTGGTGTTCATGAATACACCACACCGGGTGGGAGCTTTATACAGTATATCTAACCTACACTAAGTGGGCCATTGAATTAGGTCACACTCACAGAGGCTCCATTCATTTATCGATTGATAACCTAGTGAGGCATACAGCAGACCTTAGCATAGACTCACCACACTTCACTAAGAGTGTTATCTAACATTACCTCCCTCCTCACCCGGCTAACTAAACGTCCGGTGGTGTTCATTAATACACCACACCGGGTGGGAGCTGTATAGAGTACATCTGATCTATACTATTGTAACGGGTTTTCTGAACTGGCCTGACCCACCCAATCTCATATTGGCCCCTGTGGTCTAACCAGTCCCCATTACATGGTAGTGTCTGGTGGTGCACCTGTTGGCAACAGGACTCCTGAGTCTCCCGCATGATGGTGTGTGGGGATTTGCCAACTCAGACAGGCAGCTGAGGTAGTGTGCTGAGTCCTACCTAGATCCAGTGCAGCGCCTCCACCTCATCGGGATCCCTGCGTCCGCATGGGGATGATTCTGATGAGGAACTCCTCTGTGGTGCCTTCCTCTGCAGAGTAATCCCAGACTCACACACGAGGGTATATTTGAACAGGGTCATCTTTATTGCTGCGGCGGGCCAGCTGCCCCTCACAGTGGGTGTACTCAGCCGCTCATGCTCACCGCACTTCCCTTTGAAAGGTGTCCTTTCCCTAATTGGTGGATTCCCTATCTCCCCTTAGGGAGATATTCCCTGTGCCAGGTCCCTGGTCACAGTCTTATAAGCTGTCTCCTCCCAAGCCTGCACTCAGACTTGCTCCTTCTTTCATAGTCTCTTACATAACCTTCCAACAGCTTCTGAACTCCTCCTCTAACAACTAACTTTTGAACAGTGCTGTGCCTTATGTATCCTCTGGGGGCTGACACAACTCTGACATCACTAATCATGGATTCAGAGCATGTGACCACTCCCATCCATACATAGGGCACCTCACCAGGGTGTGAGGGCAAACCTCCATAATTACTGCTGGCATGCCCCTAACTTACCAGGCCTTACTGTCAGCAGGAGAGATGACTGCAGCCATTTTACAGCATGGCTACACTAAGTTGGTCTTGGAATTAGGTCAAGACCTCAGTACCAACTCACTCTATGTAACTTCACACTGTGGGTTCAGGAATCAACACTGTTATACTTGGAAATATAATTTGCTTACACATCTTTACTTAACCATACTGTGCCGTTTCCACGGAAGTTCGTGGGGAGTAGCTCATCAATCAATTTCTATCTGTGTGAGCACTTCCGAATAGGCTGAGGCACTATATATCTGATAGAGATTGTGAATGTGCCATGAGGAAGTCTCTTGCACATATCATGCATTTGGCTTCCAGCCTTTCCCTAGCTACATAGTAGCCTTTTAACTTAACTTTATATTTTCATGCGTCGTCTTTAGGGACCCTTATACATAATTTTTTATAGTTGCCTCTTGACGATTGGAGTACCCTATTGGATGTATTGATCTTTATACATATCTAGCATGTGAGTGTCGTGACACTGTACATCTATCACTCACTAAAGTTTTCTATGAGTACTCCCCTTGAGTCACCATCCATTCATTGTAGGTATACCTTTATGTGTCCTGTCCGGTACATCTCTGATAGGACAATAATCATCTACATTTCTATACCTCACTGAGGCATAAGCTAAACATCCATCCTGCTTATGCCAGTCACTTAGGGTTCCCTAGATCGATATGGCAACCAGCCTAGCTTATAGGACTGGGAGCTAACTATTTAATTCGGTTTTAAGTGTTTTGTGTTTCCTGTTACCCTAATGATTAATTAAAGGTTTATTTACTTTCATTCCCTTCATCACCTTACGAGTGCTTGTTCTAAAGGGGTCCTCTCTCTTGCCTAGGCAAGTACATTCTATGTTACCTATATATATATATATATTACACAAAGAAGCCCGCAACAGACCTATATCAATAAACTGTGCTAAAACCAGTCAATGAGGTGTAAATAATAACACCAGTGGCGGTGCTGGGGATGGGAATAACATGAAAACCAACACAGAAAAAAGAGAATCCCCTGAGTGCACTCTAGCATATAAAGGTAACAAAATGTATTAATCACAAATACAAATAAACATACATGGGTTAAAAGGGAGCGGTGGTGTCCTACCTGCTGTAGGATAGTACTGAAACTCCTTAAAGACAAACATAACAAGCTGAAATAAGTTGTTACTGAATTTAAATTAGTCTAGGAGGAGAGCATACTACTGAACTATAATGTAGACACAAAGTAGTGGTACTGAGTGCTTAGCACATGAAAATAACTGCACCAAGGGGTAATACGAGTGTAGAAGCAAACAATGTTTGCCTCTTACAACTCTGACCGGCCTGTCAGTAATTGCTGAAATAACAACCCCTGTATTGAATCAGTGTGTGCACAACAGCAACAATATGCAATAAAGATGAAAATAATTTGGCACACACAGAGGTTATCTAGTTGAAAGGTAATAAGCAACAAAGTCAAAGCAAGATGCAGGAAATACTTAGCATGAGTCCAGCAGTAAAGAGTGTCCACAACTGAAAAGAGTCATCACAAGTTCAGTGATGGTAAGTCGCAGCCGCAACCGCCACAGTGCGCATGCTCCCTGTATGATGGGAGCGTCGGACGGAACCACGTGATGCGGCAGGAAGAAATATTGACAGCTGGGAACACCACCGGATCCAGGGGAGACAAACAAGCCCCGATGTGCACGTTTCGCCACCTGCTTCGTCCGTGTAGTGCAACAGCAAGCGTTTAAGTAGTCTGTTCAATTTGTGATATATGGAGTAGTCAGGTGAGTGAGTCAGCTGGAGAATAAACAATGGTAATCAGCTTTCTCCATGGACCCTGATTCGTTAAAGGGGACTGCAGCATGAGGCAGATAATAACTGCTGAGTGCAGGGAGAGAGTGAAATAAGAAATTATAATGATTAATACAGCACACAAGAGATCAAAAGTTTGCAGAAGGCGAAGACTAATAAAAATAAAAGAAGAGTGTATATATATATATATATATATATATATATATATATATATATATATATATATATATATATATATATATATATATGAACCAAAGGATAAAATTAAGTTTCAAAATTTGAAAAGACAAAATAAAATAAACTGCCAAAAATCATATATTGATGTAATAAAGGGTGTTCTTTTATTCTTTGAAGGATGGAAAAGGTGTGTCCGTATATATATATACACACACACACACACACACACACACACACACACACACACACACACACACACACACACACACACACACACACACACACACACACACACACACACACACATTAGATATATGAGGAAGGGGGGAGCTAGACACCGCATACACTTCAGATTGTAAAGGAACCCTGATGAACTGGCTAATAAAGGTATATGTTATGCCAGCGGTGCTACGGGATAGTGGATAATGTAGACAAAAAACAGAGAAGTTTCCCATGTAAGCACTCGGGTGTACCAAAATATAACAAAATGTTGTACCAAAATATAACAAATTTATTTCACTTCTTTAAAAGGACAGTACAAAAAAGGTTAAAAAAGACAGGAAATTCCTCAGTGATAAGGACTCACTCTAAATAGTTATGTGCTGCTGCACTTGTGAAAAGCTGAAGAGTATGCAAATCTAAATACCCTCTAGTGTATGGACATAATAATCGAAGGCAGTGATAATCATGCAGCGCCTAACAATATAATTCATTGTTCAAGGTCCAAAAAAGTGACACATGAGTCAAAAATGTCTAAAGCATGCTAGTGATAATATCATGAGAATCACTCTGCAATCAGAGATTAGAATGCTAAGGTATAGCAGCCGCGTGACCACAAAACACTGGTAATAGCAAAACAACTATTGACATGAGGAGTGTCACTCTCAAAGAACTAACAATGGAAATGCAGCATGTAACTGAGAGAGACAGAATCATAACACAAATTCATGGAACACACGTAGATATTGCGACTCTTTGCAAGCTTACCCTCAGATTTGTTTTATATATATATATCCTGGAACCTCTCTTTATATTTTCCTAGTTCTGAGGCAGCCATCACTCCTCATTGTTATATTGTTACTAATGTAACTATTTCCCTTGGCTTCTCAGCCAGTTGCCTTGGCAATGCCCCTATTATCCCAGTAAGTTGGGCTGCCCCCTCCTCCCCCTGCTAGTTGGCACAGCCTTATTCTATTTCCTGCTTGTCCAGGTTAGCATGGTTCCTCTTTCAGCCAGCAGCCATCTTGAGCAATCACCTCCCTTATCTCCTCTGGTAAAGTGATTGTAATTTACCTATCACTGATACTAAAGCTATCCCTATATTTTGCATTATCCTATTTGCCTTTCTAGTCCCCCTCTCCCCTCCATTGGTCGCATGGCACAGTTTTACCCCAGTATCTTTTCCCCTTTTTATTTGTATTGTTGTGTCCAATAAACACTTCAGCAATTAAGAAGCTTCACTTGCTTAGTATATGGGATTGAGTTGAGCTGCCTGTCCCTACTCACTTGCCACAGTACAGTAAATTGCACCTCTGCAAGGAGACAGGCTGAGACACAGAGCCTGCTGGCCCTGCAGCTCCACACAGCTCGCAGTGATGTAGAAGCCCCTCAAACCTTCCCCTACACTAAATCCCCTCAGCAAAGGTTCCCAGGGGCCATGCTTCGGACATCCGCCAATGACTGAGCGCCAGATCAGAACAAACACTAATACCACCCTAGCCCCTGTTACTATTTTTAAATACTTGGGCATATGATTTAACATTTGGGTTGCATATTGATAACCTGACATCTAAAACCTATGCCAAACTAGGTGTACATAATAGGAACAAATCCTCCCTAAGTCTGTAAGACCACCACATCTGTACAAAGCTGGCATGTTGGCCACACCCATTTGGGCAATTGGAAGAAACCCCTGGGAACATTCTGGACAATCGTACCAGTGTCAGGCATCACATGTACAGTACTTTTGTTTGCATTTTCTTTGATAGCTGTATATATGAGCTTTTGGCAGCGGCTTCAAAAATATCCCCCCAATCTTCCTGCTCGATGCTTGGGTTAACGTCTGTTCCCACTATGACATGAAAGGGGAGTTTTCCCTGTGAGATTTAAAAAAGATTGAGCTATAGAGGGAGGGAGATTAAACCTTTTTGTGTGGGGGCGTCAAGGCAAATGCTCTCAAATGGGATTAGAGGAGGAGGTGGGCAAAACCGCTGGACAAACCCCTTTATCTGGAGAGATTGAAAGATCTCGTTTTTGGGGATCTTATGGGAGTCTCTTAATGATACAAAGGATTGTGTTTGAGCATTACACACCATGTCTCTTATTCTGCCAACACCTCTTGACCGCCATCTCTCAATGACCCCATGAGACTGAGACCCAGGGTGAAGTCTGGATTGGAAAAGATTGGGTTCATGGAGGAGTTTGAGTGGAAAGATTAAACCTCCGCTTATTCAAGTCCCAGAGATTTATTGTGTGGGAGATTGGGGGGCAGGTATGAGCGGGCTGCACTGCCATACCAGAGAGCCTATGTAGATTGGGGTCACCAACTCCGCCTCTACCCATCTCTTGGCGGTGGTGGCTCAGGCTCTGGCCCCGCTGCCTGCGCTGCATGGGCGCCTGCGAGGCTGGCGGTGCGTGCAGCTGAATTCCCCGGTCTGCAGAGAGCTGCAGGGGGAAAGACAGGGGGGGCGTGACTGGGGAGTGATGGGGGCGCGGCCATGATGTTACCCGGCAGGTTTGTCCTCAATGGCTGAACCACCGGGGGCGTGGCCTAGCGCTCCGTCGCTAGGTCTAATCACAATTTTAATGCGAGTCTGAAAAACGCACCGCGCAGTGATGCGCCCCCCCCCCCCTCGCAGCGGGCCCGGCCCCATTGAGAGAGCGGCTCTTGGGGACCAAGCCTCAGTGCAGCGACAGGGTCTAGCCAAATTGGGCTGCCCTGTAGTACGAGATTAGGCACGGCAGGGCTAGGGCTCCCAGGGAGAAGAGGGTTAGGCAGGGTGTGGAACAGATCATTGGAATGCAGTTTTGATGCAATTTGTCTGATTCTTCTATCTCTTTTTCTCACCTCTCACAATAGAACCATGTGGTTGTGATAACAACTCTTCCATTGGGAACATGGGGTAGGGAGGTGGAAAGAATCATGATAAATTAAAGTCAATGGCAATAAACACTGAAAACGCTCTCATACCGGTTATCGGACGTGAATCCCCCCGTAGTTACGCCTCTCGCAGACTCAAAGACACCCTGTTCTATTGGAGACAACTGCTCCTTTAAATGCTTTGTTGCTCTGAAATCTAACCTCTTCTTCAGCAATGGCACTTAATCCAGTGGCATTTTCTATCACATTTAACTTTAATTGACAATCAGCTTACTGTCTTATTAAAAGCATTGGTTAGGAAGACAGAACAATGGGTAGAGTCAGCAGAACACTAATATGCAGCTGAAAGGGAACTGCAGAGATGGAAGATTAAAGTATGTTCGAGACAGTAGAATGATCACGCAGACGTTTAACCAATTTAAAGTTTGAGCTGCCAGTCCCTGCTGGGAGTGCAGGGGTTAATGCTCTCACCACAGCCTGGATAAGTGCAGCTTGAAATTATATGTGGCGTAGAGCAGGGGGGCTCAACTCCAGTCCTCAAGATCCCCCAATAGCTCAGGTTTTCAGGATATCCCTGCTCCAGCACAGGTGGTGCAGTCTTTGACTGAGCCATTGATTGAGCCACCTGTGCTGAAGCAGTGATATCCTGGAAACCTGATCTGTCGGGGTGTCTTGAGGTCTGTAGTTTAGCACCAGTGACCGGCAGGAATGGCGCCGTGTCTAATTTTCAAAAATATAACGTTTTAGCTTTCATATTTCTATAGTGACTCGGGGTCTTTACATTCTTTACCTATTCCCTTTATTATTTATAAATATATGGTTTATATCATCATCTTCAGCCCTTGTCGATCGACTGCTGGATGAAGGCCTCCCCAGTGATCTTCCAGGTACTGCGAAAATGACCATTGTTGGACAAATATGGTACTCAACTGGATTCCGAGAGAGATTACAAGACCAAGACAACCCAAATGAAGATGGGCGGGTGAAATCAGAAGATGTGTTGAAGCAACGTGGAGAAGAGGCTGTAACCGCTGTACCTGGGAGATCATTGGTGAGGCTTCATCCAGCAGTGGGGAGACCAGCGCTGAAGATGATGCTATAGGGCCATATTTACCAAGCAGTGATACTCCATAAGGCTGCGGTCCCAGTGACTGCCACAGCGCACGCCGAGGCGTGCGCTGTACGCACAAGCACCGGCCCCCCAGTCACTCAGGGCCGAGTACATGCGCCGGCGCACATTCAGCAGCCGCGCTGTACTGCAAGATTACACACACACACACACACAAAAAAATTATGTGTGGAACTTGCGACGGAGCCGTGGCCACGCCCCCGCCGGCGATTCAGCCAATGAGGGCGAACCAGCCGCTTGAGGTCATGGCCACGCCCCCGCAAACACCCCCGCCACGCCCCCTCACGTCGCAACCTCTTTCTCCCTCCCTCCCAGGACCGCGTATGCGGGTGCAGTGCTGTGCACGCGCCATCCCCCCGCCGGGCGCGTGTGCACTGGGACCGCAGCCTAAGGCACCTTCCAGCATAGCTCAGTAAATATTGCCCGTTTACATCCTATTTAAGTGAGTGGTCTGCACATTGTCTTTTGGAACCAGAAGGTGTCTTCTGGAGTAGAACTGCTTAGTTACTGTGGCCCTTTATCTTATCTGCTTACTAAATACAAACAAGAGATCATCCCAACTAATAAAAAGGCATACGATGTAAATCTAACAAGACCTAATCATGATATTCAGGCAAAACTGAGGTGACAAAACAGCTGCTTTGGTTTATGTTCCTGCACATTTGCAGCAGAAAGGACTGTGAGAGAATGTCTATAATATTTATCATGCTAGTAAGCCAGAGTATGTGCAGAATTCCTAAATATCTGTAACAATATGGTGGCTTTGTTTTCAAAGTCAGCAGAAAATATACTGCCCGTACTGCGATTATTTCTTATTCTGCACTTCATTGTAAATGTAAATAATGAGATGGTAGGACGTGGAACGTTGCTTTTTGAGGCTGAGCTGATTGTAACGCGTAGCTCACCACAAACGAGGCGCGACCGCGGGGCTGAGGTAGGGAATTGTATAGAACGCCGACCACAACCGTGAGGGCGCGCCTAGAGTGTAGGATAGTCTTGCAGGCCGGATCAGGGTAATAGAAGACAGCGTCATTAGGTACTTGCTGGGTCTTGGGGTAAAGATTAGCGGACCGTTGGGGTACGTAGCCAGAGTCAGGATTGCAGAGCGTAGAGTAGTCGTAGAGCCAAAGCCAGGGTCAGTGCAGGAGAGAGCAGCGTCGTCGTGGTTCCAAAGCCAGGATCAGTGCAGGAGAGAGCAGCGTCGTCGTGGTTCCAAAGCCAGGATCAGTGCAGGAGAGTATCACAAGGTTCCAGGTCCAAAGCAGGATCAGTGCAGGAGAGTATCACAAGGTTCCAGGTCCAAAGCAGGGTCAGTGCAGGAGAGTATCACAAGGTTCCAGGTCCAAAGCAGGGTCAGTGCAGGAGAGAGTAGAGTAGTCGTATCCAAGCCAAGGTCAGTGCAGGAGAGTATCACAGAGTAGTATCCAGGCAGGGTCAGGCAGACAAGCACAAGTTGATGAGAACAGCGTCACACAAACAGAAGTTATGCTCGGCAACGCAGGAGAGCATAGAGAGGGTAAATAGGACCTCCCACCAATGGGAGGCAACCAGGAAGTAAGAGAGGCCTCACCGATAGGCTGCTGGATCGCACAGGTGCGGCCTATTGTGCAGCCGATTAGGCATGGGGGTGGGACCTCTGGAGGATGCACGCGCACCGTACGTAACTCGCGTATCACATTGGCAACCCAGTTGCGCGCCAGTCGCACGAGTCACAACACCTGCGTCAGAACGGGGGCGGAGACCGGAGGCCGGGCCAGATTTGAGGGGGAAGGGGCGTATGCAGTTGCCGCGCCGCCTACCGCTGTCATTAGGGCGGGGGCGGAGTTGGGGAGCAGAGGCCACGGAAGACCAGGAGGAATGCTCACCGCGCATGCGTAACGCGTCACCGCTGCTGGACGGGCCGCGCAGCCTAGACTTGGGAACCGCGGGGACAGACAGGAACCGCGCGCTGCGCACGAGAACCCGCGCTGGAATGCCTGGCAGGACCGCCTCTGGAACCTGCAGGAGAGGTGAGGGTTAAGGGGGCAGAACTGCTGGGATGGCGAATCCTCACACTGATATCTTCCAAACGTCCTTATATAAAGGAGTGTGATAGAGGGCTGGTTGTTATTATTATAGAGCTTGCTTCCTTTGTTCAATCGCGTGGCCTTGTACTCCTTGCTCAGCATCACAGATAAATATAGTACGTCCATCTCCCACACACCCACCATATAAAGATGGGAAGGGAGACAGTTTAATGGCACAAAGCAGGGGTGCTCAACTCCAGTCCTCAAGCCTCCCCAACAGGTCAGGTGTTCATGATATCCCTACTTCCGCACAGGTGGCTCAACCAGTCCCTGCTTCAGCACAGGGGGCTTAAGGACTGGAGTTATGCCTGCCTAGGTTAAAGGGTCACTCGCGCACAGGACCAAAGTGACCTAATGACAGTGATATTTTTAATAGATAAAAGGATCAATCCCAGATAGTATGAAAATGAACCAATAACAGTGATAGTTCCCCCCCCCCCCCCCATACATTTCTTTATTACAAGTGAACATAATATAAAACAGATGTTGACCCATATTCCCAGTAATATCACATCGCTGTTATACATAAACACCTGAAAAGGAAAATAAAACTAATATATGACCAATATAGATTCCAGATGCAGAATAAATGTCACAGTACTCCTTCATTAATAGAAAATCAACAGACTATCTTGGTTCACTTATTTTTATATATTTTTTCAAACCTACTTACTTTTCTGACCAAATAGTATCTAATAGTTTCATGGAAACATTTCTACTCCACCTGCTCTCCATTTAGAGACCCCCCCACCCCCCCTCCAAAAGAACAAATACAGTAGGGGGGGGGGGGAGAATGGAAGGCAAAGAAGGGGGGGGGGGGGAAGGAAGGGGAGGGGGAGAAAGGAAGGGAAGGGGGGTAGGGGGGACAGCAGACTCCAATCACTCTATGTCCACCCAGAACCTTCCAGTAACCAGCAAACTTCCATCTCTATACAGATGCAGCCATCAGTATCCGATTTCTTGCCTGGGTAAAAACTAAGGCATCTCACAGTAAATGATATAGTTCAGACAGTCCAGGAGGAGCATATATAGGGAAAAGGAAACAAAACAGTGCAAATTTAAGTGCAGACGTTGAGATTAAGTGATTGGCTGAATGATGAAATCTTGGCTCTAATGGTCTATCTACTCACAAGATGTTTGAGGTATATGCGCAATTGGCAGATAGGGCTGCCACCCCAAGTGGATGATGTATATTGTGGGGTTCCCTCCAGGCTCGTCTCATCAGTGTGGCAATGATATATAAGGAGGAGAAAAACAGCACTACATAGCGCGATCTGTCTTGTATTAAACTTTATAAAAAAATAGACATAAAATGTGCACTTACTGCTGCGGCACAGTTTATTCGAGCATTTGCCCGTTCTGTGCCGCAGCAGTAGCCTGGCGCGCGCCCGAGAGTGACGGGCGCGCGCCGAAGCAGCGGAAGAGCGCCCTCCGATCGGGGCGCTCTCCCTACCGCTGCCGGGTCCGCCGGGTCCCCCGGAACCCCCTGCCGCTGTCCCGCGATCGCGGGACACCAGGGCTCCCTCGGGGAGCCCCTGGACGCGCGTGCAGGGGGCGCACGCTCCCGAAGACGCGTGACCGCGCGTCTATGACGCGCGGCACGCCGAGGGGCGGCCACTAGCAAGCCGGGAAATCTCCCGGCTTGCGGATCTGGCCGCAGTGTAATAAACTGTGTCGCCAGTGTACAATGTGCTAATATAAAAATCGCATTTATCACATTAAAAGTGAATGAAGTGGGTATTCCGCTGCTCTCACCGCCTCCTCTCTGGATGGATTTTCTTGTGTCCCATAGCGGAAAATGGATCACCATTTTCTTGTGTCCCATAGCGGCTGACGCGCCACAGCGTGTAGTGCACTGTGCCACCAGGGGGGACCGGGACGGGAGGATTCCCCTGCTGGTGGGGAACTCGCGTGTGGCCACCCGCGCCAACGAGCGCAGCGGGACCGAGGCCTTAGGCTAGACGCTGCCCCAAAGCGCTTACAATCTAAGTGGTATGCTGGGAGGCTTACAGGCGCATTAGGAGTAAAGGTGCATCATTAAACCGGCAACAGGGGAGGTCACATGCGTCTGGTGGTCGTGGCCGATGCGTAGAACGTTTAATGAGATGCTTGTTTTAAGAGGTGCATTTTCAGCTGGGCTGTGAATGAGGAAAGGGAAGGTGCATGACGGATGTTGAGTAGAAGAGCGTTCCATTGGTAGGGAGAGATTAGTGAGAAAGGGAGCTGCAGAGGTGAAAGGTGCAAAGATGAGACAAGCTGGGGTTGAGCAGAAGAGACGTGTAGGGGTTTAAAGAGAGATCAGAGGTGAGATATATGAGGTGCAGAGGAGTGTAACGAGATATCAGAGGTGAGATATATGGAGGTGCAGAGATGAGATGTATGGAGGTGCAGAGGGGTATAACGAGATATCAGAGGTGAGATATATGGAGGTGCAGAGATGAGATGTATGGAGGTGCAGAGGGGTATAACGAGATATCAGAGGTGAGATATATGGAGGTGCAGAGGAGTGTAATGAAAGATCAGAGGTGAGATATATAGAGGTGCAGAGGGGTGTAACGAGAGATGAGGTGAGATATATGGAGTTGCAGAGGAGTGTAACGAGAGATCAGAGGTGAGATATATGGAGGTGCAGAGGAGTGTAACGAGAGATCAGAGGTGAGATATATGGAGGTGCAGAGGGGTGTAACGAGAGATCAGAGGTGAGATATATGGTGGTGCAGAGGAGTGTAACGAGAGATGAGGTGAGATATATGCAGATGCAGAGGAGGGTCCTCCTGACGAAGCGCTGTACTGCGTGAAACGCGTTGAGGGTTGCTCAATACTTTTATGTTGCACTCCTGGGTAGGAGTGCATTTCTAGCACGGTAGATTTTTCCCAATTCCAGTATTGCTGATATCCCCCTGTCATCTCACGAGTGGCTGTTGCTATTGCCATAGCCTTTGCCATAGCTCGAGAGCCCACCTACCACCTTTGGGTTATTACACTTCCGGTTCCGGGTCAGGGACCCTGTGAGACTCGGTAGCAGTGTGTTGCAGTCGGGACAGGGGGTGCCAAACAGACGCATATACAGACCTCTGTGGGAACTTCTACATGTATGCTGTTTTAAACCAATTGTAAGTAATACTGTGCATTGTTGTTCAAATAAATTGACCCTATCTTACCTTGGCATTTTCTTTCTCTGCGCTCCATCTCCCCTTTGTTTTGTACTTGGACTGTTTGTGGCCGGCTGATCACCGGAGGGAGAAGGAGCAGCGGGAAGAAAGGCATCTCAGAGGAATCCCCTTGAAGGTTTCAGACGAGCGCGGTCTCCATTTTCTGGAACTGAGATATATGGAGGTGCAGAGGAGAGTAACGAGAGGTGAGATATATGGAGGTGCAGAGGAGAGTAACGAGAGATGAGGTGAGATATATGGAGGTTTAGAGGTGTGTAACGAGAGATGAGGTGAGATATATGGAGGTGCAGAGGAGAGTAACGAGAGGTGAGATATATGGAGGTGCAGAGGAGAGTAGAGCCTTAAAGGAAAGGGGAAGATTTTGTAGTTTATACTGTAAGCCAACAGAGAGAGTTCAGGAGGCCAGAGGCAGATACACGACTAGACGAGCAGAAGATGATTCGGGCGGCAGCCTTTTGAATGGATTGCAAAGGAAAAAGGTGCGGGACAGGAAGGCCAGATAAAATAATGATACAGTAATCAATACGGGAGAGAACAGACAGGCATTACTGTCTTAGTGTTAGTGCAACATACTGTATGAAGGGGCGAATCTCAGCAATGTTGAAGGGAGAAGCGCCACGCTTTAGCTGGTGTTTATACGTGGGGAGGGGAATGTGACCCGGGGCAGCGTGCTTGCGCTTGTCTCAATTTGCCCCTTAATATGATGGTATAATGTTGTTCTTGTGTCAGTTTGGGCCGGCAGTTCCTGTATGAAACTTGTTATTTGAGGTTAGACTTTGTGAATCTGACTCTGATCTCTTGGGCGCAAAGTTTCATATCAACTTAGATCTGGCAGATTTCATTGAAGAAAAGACAAAGAGAAACGTCACCACTTATAGAACGTTTTTACAGTTCCCTTACGGATACATTCTATTAAAACCTTCTTACGTAATTGTTTCATACTTATAACTCCTGTACTAACTGGTCCTATGCAGTGCCAGCCTATACCCCTGTATAGGAGAGCCGGGTCTAGTGTACTGGGTAGGGGGGGTCACTCCACAAACGCTCGGCAAATGGCTATACTATCCACTCTAGAAACCCCCTTAACCACCCCCCAATTGACTAAAAGGCCCATTGACAACCCCCCCCCCCTCCGCTGCAAATGCCTTAGGTAATAGCGGCAGTTTTTGGTCACGTTAAACCTGTCTGTAAGCCCTCACCAATAGCCACTTCATATAATGCCCCCTAACTGCTCCTATAACCACTTCATATAATCCCCCCTAACTGATCCTATAACCACTTCATATAATCCCCCCTAACTGATCCTATAACCACTTCATATAATGCCCCATAACTGCTCCTATAACCACTTCATATAATCCCCCCTAACTGATCCTATAGCCACTTCATATAATGCCCCCTAACTGCTCCTATAACCACTTCATATAATCCCCCCTAACTGATCCAATAGCCACTTCATATAATGCCCCCTAACTGCTCCTATAACCACTTCATATAATCCCCCCTAACTGCTCCTATAACCACTTCATATAATCCCCCCTAACTGATCCTATAACCACTTCATATAATGCCCCATAACTGCTCCTATAACCACTTCATATAATCCCCCCTAACTGATCCTATAGCCACTTCATATAATGCCCCCTAACTGCTCCTATAACCACTTCATATAATCCCCCCTAACTGCTCCTATAACCACTTAATATAATCCCCCCTAACTGCTCCTATAACCACTTCATATAATCCCCCCTAACTGATCCTATAACCACTTCATATAATCCCCCCTAACTGATCCTATAGCCACTTCATATAATGCCCCCTAACTGCTCCTATAACCACTTCATATAATCCCCCCTAACTGCTCCTATAACCACTTAATATAATGCCCCCTAACTGCTCCTATAACCACTACATATAATCCCCCCTAACTGATTCTATAACCACTTCATATAATGCCCCCTAACTGCTCCTATAACCACTTCATATAATCCCCCCTAACTGATCCTATAACCACTTCATATAATGCCCCCTAACTGATCCTATAACCACTTCATATAATCCCCCCTAACTGATCCTATAGCCACTTCATATAATGCCCCCTAACTGCTCCTATAACCACTTCATATAATCCCCCCGAACTGCTCCTATAACCACTTAATATAATGCCCCCTAACTGCTCCTATAACCACTTCATATAATCCCCCCTAACTGCTCCTATAACCACTTCATATAATCCCCCCTAACTGCTCCTATAACCACTTCATATAATCCCCCCTAACTGATCCTATAACCACTTCATATAATGCCCCCTAACTGCTCCTATAACCACTTCATATAATCCCCCCTAACTGATCCTATAACCACTTCATATAATCCCCCCTAACTGCTCCTATAACCACTTCATATAATCCCCCCTAACTGATCCTATAACCACTTCATATAATCCCCCCTAACTGCTCCTATAACCACTTCATATAATCCCCCCTAACTGATCCTATAACCACTTCATATAATGCCCCCTAACTGCTCCTATAACCACTTCATATAATCCCCCCTAACTGATCCTATAACCACTTCATATAACCCCCCTAACTGCTCCTATAACCACTTCATATAATCCCCCCTAACTGCTCCTATAACCACTTCATATAATCCCCCCTAACTGCTCCTATAACCACTTCATATAATCCCCCCTAACTGATCCTATAACCACTTCATATATCCCCCTAACTGCTCCAATAGCCACATCATATAACCCCCCTAACTGCTCCTATAACCACTTCATATAATCCCCCCTAACTGCTCCTATAGCCACTTCATATAACCCCCCTAACTGCTCCTATAACCACTTCATATAACCCCCCTAACTGCTCCTATCACTGCTCCCCATACCTCCTCTCCTGCATTGATAACCACACCCGTAACTCCTCCCCTAACTGCTCCTATAACCACTACTCATAATATACCCCTTACTGCTCCTATCACAAGGGGCCACAGCATAACATTTTCGCTCTTTGTATCAACTTAATGTCAATGTGTCCACTTGCGGCCCTGTATACATGTATCTCCAGATCTCTACCAAAATGCGTGGAGTTAATGGCAAGTCCTGAAATATATGTGGCCAATTGCAAACGCTAAGCAGTAATTGGAAGGCCGTCCCATGTGTGGTCATCAAACAAGTTTGCGCTCCTACAGTGTACCTTCTCCAGTGGCCTGGACGCGGCCAAACTGCTGCACAGCCGCTGCCCCAGGATTTGGAAACGTTGAATCCTATTCATACCAAATGGAGCTGATCTCTTCTCCAGCCCTGGCAAGCCGCTTCAAAGCCTATTTAACAGGGGTGCGCAAACTGGGGGGGAGGGGGTGCGGCACTCACAGAGGCCTGGCGCTCTTCCCAAAGGCATTTAAATTAAATGCCGCGGGTGCGCGTGAGGCCTCTGTAAGTTCCCTTACCTTATCTCCGACAGCTTCGGGCGCCGCGTGACTGAGGGGGGGGGGGGGGGGGGGGGGGGGGGGGATTAGAGCCGGTAGGGAGGCACAAGGGAAAATGTTTGCGCACCCCATGCCTTGAATAATGGTGGCGGGGAAAACAATGGTTTTTTCCCCTTGCCCTGGGTTCATCACTAACTAAAGCATTTTCTTGACTCTACTACTAAGGCCGCGCGTATAGTGCCCGCGACTGCGACGCGACACGTGACGTCACCCGTCGGCGCTAGCGAAAGTTGTATTTCGCTTTGCGTGTGGCGTCGCGAGCGACCAGGCCATTGATTGGTTCAGGGGCTGTCACATGAGGCGACAGCCCCTGAAAAACCAAATATTCCCAGCTTCAAAAAATCGCGTCGCCCCGTCGTCCCATCACTTTGTCGCCATTGCACTTACTATAAGCGAACGCGGTGGCAACAATGCATTTGTTTTCGGGCGACGTCGCATCGCCGTCGCCGGCACTATAAGCGCGGCCTAAGACTGTTAGGGACAAAGACCGTCCCCCCGATTACAACTGCAATTATTATAACAAAAACAAAATGCAGGCAAATCAATAGAATGTTGGCGATTTCTGTACCTTTTCAGTGGTATGCACTGATTTCCTGTGATTTCTCTTGTATTAGGACTTATCTGTATATAGGGAATACACTTTTAAGGAGATCATATTCTCTAATAATCAAACAGCAAAATCACCTGCAAGAATTCCTTACAATAGAAGCGCTGTGTAATACACAGGCAGAAGCTTGCAGGGGTCCTCCATGGTGAAATGGACAAGAAGTGAAGAGTGACAATGTGCTCATTTCCATGTCATTACCCAGAATCCCTGGCGGCAGTGGAGGCATTGTAGGCAAGATATTGGGGTAAAGCAGGGCTGCTGACCTGTCTGAGGAGTGAATGTACAGTATGTACATTTATAGAACCCTATGTATATATTGTTTGATATTAGGGAGATAAATAGCTTTTTATTTCTTTACATATTGAAAATGACATCATAACCTTAAATGACATCATAACCTTAAATGACATCACCTTTAAGCACGTAGAGCCATGAATATATGACTATGTTCCATGCCTATTTGTCAGACTATAGACAGCACTAGATACTGTATCTGCACTGATTTTCTGTAAAGTGCCTGATAATCCGTCCTATCCAACCGATAACAATTTATAGCAACAGCTTCTAAGACTTAGGAAAGAAAATGAAATACGTTTCTAAAAAGCTTTCACCAGTTATTTTTTTTTCTTTCATATTTTGGAAAAGGGTATTTATCAAATGAACAAATCCCCGGCCTTATACTATTGCTCTCATTTTTCATCTGTAGTTTTCATTAGTAATGCTTTATACCCAATTCTGTAGCATTTTACAGCTTTCCGATGTAGCAGACAGCTAAATCAAGTTCCTACTTCCCTCTGTGCTTTGTAGAAAGATAATTTATTGGACAAATACGAAGCAATCTGGTGTGTCATATACGAGGCTCCATAAAGCTTATTTTTGTATAATTTACCTTGTAATATTTAATTCAATAAATAAAACAGATTTAATGGGAATAAATAACTTGGCGTTTTTAATTCCGTTTCTGCCGTTTGGGTAATAAGTGAGATTTAAATCTATAAATTATAGGCCACTAGAAAATTGGTAGTTCCTTCCCATATGACGCACAGCCTACACTTTTGAAGTGGGTGATCCCAGTAGGGCCACCAACAGCTTTCCAGGTGTCCCAGGTTTTTGGAGTGGGGTAGGAGGTGTCCATTCCCATCACTGGACATGCCTGTCTCGCCTCCCCTCTCTCGTATGCCCCCCCATCTTTCTCTCTCTCTAATTTACCCCCTCTCTTTCTCACTCCCCCCTTTCTCTCTCTCACTCCCTCTCCCACTCTCTCAGACTCTACCCACCTATCCCCTCAGACTCTCCCTCTTCTCAGACTACCCCAACTCTCTCTGACTCCCCCCTTTCTCAGACTCCCAATCATTTTCTCTAACTCCCCCCTCACCCCCCACTTCTCACTCTGTCCCCTCTCTCCCCAATCCCCCGTGGCCCTACAAGTGGAGCGGGGGTGGGCAGTCCATCTGTAATTTTTTTTATCAGAAGATACGGTACAACCAAATTATGCCTTTCTTAAAAATGACTTTGGATCAAAAATGTATTTGTAACCCCCCTTTGGGATTAATATGGACTTAAGGGGTTAACTGTGTGGGTTCACACAGAGTAACGCCCCTTTCCCATGACACAGTGCTGGGTGACTAGGCCGAATCATAGCCCTGTCCTCTTCTGCCCAGTGATAGTGATGTCATTGCAGGATATATAGTTAGGAGAGGCTTCTAGAAGGTGAGGTCCAAGGAGGAGTTGCATGTGAGGGACCTCACTGTGAATAATCTATATAGTTTTATAATGTACATATCTCTAGTATATGGTAAGGATTCCTTTTATTGTTTTATAGTTAGGGACAGTGTCCTGTTAGAGAGCGTTCCCAGGAATTGCTCCACACTACTCTAAAGGTTCACATAGAGACAGCCCAGAGGGGGCTCCGCAAGCCACAGCCTTGAGGTATAGGTGGACCAGCCCCCATCAAGGGTCCATATCTGACTCTCACCCAGAAAGCCACGTGATGGCATTCAGTACCAGAGACGGGGATATTAATCACAGAGAGAGAGAGTATTACTAGACCCGCCAGGGGCCCAACGGAGATGGAGCATTACCGCCGCTACCCAGCAGAGGGATCCCTTAGGTAATAGGAGTTAGTAATGCCTCAGCTCCTCCCTAGCGGGTTCCGATAGAGGGCAGCAAGGGAAGAGGACACAGACGGCACATACAGAGTACAGGGGTGAAACTAGCCATGAAGTGATGTGTACCGTGTAAATGAAACTTGATCGATGGTGATAAATAAAAATGCTGTTTGAATGAATAAAGTTCCTGGCGCCTTTCACTGCATTACCAACACTCAGCCTGCCCGGATCCAGCACCCTGACAAGGTAACCAACACTCAGCCTGCCTGGATCCAGCACCCTGACAAGGTAACCAACGCTCAGCCTGCCCGGATCCAGCACCCTGACAAGGTAACCAACACCCAGCCTGCATGGATCCAGCACCCTGACAAGGTAACCAACACCCAGCCTGCCCGGATCCAGCACCCTGATAAGGTAACCAACGCCCAGCCTGCATGGATCCAGCACCCTGACAAGGTAACCAATGCTCAGCCTGCCTGGATCCAGCACCCTGACAAGGTAACCAACACCCAGCCTGCCTGGATCCAGCACCCTGCCAAGGTAACCAACGCCCAGCCTGCCCGGATCCAGCACCCTGACAAGGTAACCAACGCTCAGCCTGCCCGGATCCAGCACCCTGACAAGGTAACCAACGCCCAGCCTGCCCCGATCCAGCACCCAGACAAGGTAACCAACGCCCAGCCTGCCTGGATCCAGCACCCTGACAACGTAACCAACACCCAGCCTGCATGGATCCAGCACCCTGACAAGGTAACCAACACCCAGCCTGCATGGATCCAGCACCCTGACAAGGTAACCAACACCCAACCTGCCCGGATCCAGCACCCTGACAAGGTAACCAACACCCAGCCTGCCCGGATCCAGCACCCTGACAAGGTAACCAACGCCCAGCCTGCATGGATCCAGCACCCTGCCAAGGTAACCAACGCCCAGCCTGCCCGGATCCAGCACCATGACAAGGTAACCAACCCCCAGCCTGCACGGATCCAGCACCCTGACAAGGTAACCAACGCCCAGCCTGCCCGGATCCAGCACCCTGACAAGGTAACCAACGCCCAGCCTGCATGGATCCAGCACCCTGCCAAGGTAACCAACGCCCAGCCTGCCCGGATCCAGCACCATGACAAGGTAACCAACCCCCAGCCTGCACGGATCCAGCACCCTGACAAGGTAACCAACACCCAGCCTGCATGGATCCAGCACCCTGACAAGGTAACCAACGCTCAGCCTGCCCGGATCCAGCACCCTGACAAGGTAACCAACGCCCAGCCTGCACAGATCCAGCACCTAGACAAGGTAACCAACGCCCAGCCTGCTCGGATCCAGCACCCTGACAAGGTAACCAACACCCAGCCTGCTCGGATCCAGCACCCGGACAATGTAACCAACTCTGAGAGCCAAGATAAAAGACATCTGATGTAAACTGCCTAGGAGCCGGGCAGGGACAGTTACATATAATTTCAATAAGAAATTGCCAGCCAATGTGGAAAGTAGCGCAGGGGTTTTGTATTTGTTTTACATAAATGTATAGCCAATTCTCTTTCTCTCTAAGCACTTCTAAGGCTACGGCCCCAATGAGCGCACGTGCGCGAGCAACCGCAGCGCCTGGCGGCACTCGTGGCCTTCACCCGAACCATCTGAGGATTTCAGATCACTGGTGATGGGAAGGCGTGGTGGGGGGGCGTGGCCGGGGCACGACCATGACGTCACGCAGCTGGTTCGCCCTCATTGGCTGAACCGCCGCCGTGACCAGCTGTCGGCCACCGCGCCAAAAGTCACATTCCTTGACTTTTCAAAATGTGGTCACTCCATCGTGCTTTGTGCATGCGCGCAAAGGGCCGTCTCTGGTTCGCGCCGCACACGCTGTCGCGATCGCGGGGGACGAGGCCTAAGCCATTGAAAGTGTTACTGATGCATTTTGTTACTGTATACGGGTAGGGTTGAGTTAATCTAATTGTGTTTGTCTAAATCACGACTCTTTGTGGCTAGCACTCGGTGTGCTGGTAAATTCCATGTGCCGGGCTGTGCTTTGTCAGTGCTATAAAAAAATATTATTCATTGTAGCTATTGTAAATGTTACTGGCATTTTGCTCCTGGAATAATGTAGGATTTGCGCAGACAGATAACAGTGGGGGGGAAATAGCGTGCCGTATTATTTCTGCATGGTGTTTAATTTCCATTTCCTTTTCAGAGGTAAGATACAGATGAGAAAGTTGAGGGGATAAAAGAACCATATAATTAATAGCGATGCAGCAAGTTCTAGAAAGAAAAAAAAGAATAAATCTATCTATAATATTGAATGAATCTCTCTATATTTACAGTGTAGGGTTGTATTTTATATTAACGAGATATAACGTCTACTCAGTCACTGCACGCAAATATTACATGGATAGACTGGGCCCGGAGCCTAAAAGGGTTTGGCTCTGAATGCTGACACCCTGTAACTTTTACTGATTACATTGTGTTCTTTCCAACATCATTGTATCCCCAGAAATAAAACTAATGGATATGGGAGATACTAATGACTCGTTTTCGTTATCTAAGAGGAATGGAGGCTGCGGATCCCTTTCTATTTAGATACATTGCTAAATATATGCAGATTAAACTATATATTTCCGCCCACTATAAGCTAGGAGTATGTTTGAGAATGGAGGTACAGCAACGCGGTGTAAAAACACAATGTGGCTATGCCAGGGGTGGGCTCCGCCAACGGGTCAGGTTTTTGGATATCCCTGCTTCAGCACAGGTGGCTCAGTCAGTTCCAGCTTCAGCACAGGAGGCTTATCAGTCTCTGCTTCAGCACCGGTGGCTCAATCAGACCCAACTTCAGCACATGTGGTTCAATCAGTCCCAGCTCTTTGACTGAGCACTGATTGAGCCACCTGTGCTAAAGCAGGGACATCCCTGTAAACCTTACCTGTTGGGGCTGGCCCTTAAAGACTGAAGTTGCCCACCCCATGGCTATGCCACATATATCCCTCTGTATATAGAAACGAGGAAAGGGAAATATGTGTATTATAAAATAACACCGGTGTCTAATGTATATCATCTGAGTACAAGCTACGGGAGTTATACTGTATGTTTATATATAAATGTATATGTAAAAAATATAGCACTCATGTAGCTTGTGTGTTTGTATATATATATATATATATATATATATATATATATATAGATATATATAGATATATATAGATATAGATATAGATATATTAAAAGAAAAAAGAAAAAACTGCTGCGCTAGCTGGAAAACCGGACAGATGGGTAAATCCACATAAAATAGGTAATTAACCAGTTAAACCAATGTATACTAGATGATATTCCAGTTTGCCACAATAGACAAACAAACAAAACAACAACAAAAACACAAACAGGGAGAAAAGGGAAGGGAAAAAGGGAAAAGGAAAAGGGGAAAGGAAAAGGGATGCCCCAAAGAGAAAAAAACAAACAAAAGTGTCTGCAATCAGCTGCTGGGTGTGGCCGCCAGTTCTCAGGAACAACCAACTTCCTCTCACTAGCCACTGCTTGTAATCATTTTTTATATTGTAAGTGTCCTTATTCTGTCAGCCTATACCTTTATTAAATTACAGTATTATGCTATGGGAGCCGCGCTGTCCTCTTTTTGTTATATATATATAATTATTTTCCCTTATGAGATATTATTAGATATTTCACTGGGGTTTTTTGTTTGCCTTCCTCTGGATGTTAATCTATGTTATATTCTGTAAGTACAAATATAGGATTCTCTAAGTTTAGCATAGGTTGAACTTGATGGACGTATATATGTCTTTTTTCAACCTCATCTACTATGTAACTATATATAGATCAGCATCTTCAGCCCTTGTCTCCCCACTGCTGGATGGAGCCTCCCCAATGATGTCCCAGGTACTGCGGTTACAGCCTCTTCTCCACGTCGCTCCAACACATTTTCTCATTTAATTCTCCCAACTTCCTTTTGGCCATCATCTTGGTCTTTTGATTTCCCTTGGAATCCAGTGTGCCATCCTTGTCCAACGATGGTAAATGTCTTCTTGCGATGTGTCTGGTTAGAAGAGGAGGAGCACCAACTGCCTCCTCCCCCCACCCCATTTTTTTTTTTATAAAACCAAGGCGAAACAATCTTGCAATTTTCAACTGTATTTGTGAATATTTTGTATGTTCTCTCTCTCCCTCCCCTTTTTTTCTCTCCCCCTTTTGTCTCTCTTCCCCCACCCCCCCATTCTCTCTCCCACTCCCTCCACCCAGCCCAGTCTCTCTTACTCCCCCCCAAGTCTCTCTTACTCCACCCAAGTCTCTCACACCCCTCCCCCTCTCCAAGTCTTTCACCCCCCCCCTCTCCCCTCCCCAAGTCTCTCATTCCTCTTCACCCCCCAAATCTCTCACTCCCCCCCTTTCCCCACAAAGTCCCTTCCACCCCCTCTCCAAGTCTCAGTCCCCCTTCCAAGTCTCTCACTCCCCCACTTCCAAGTCTCTCTCACTCCAACAATCTCTCACTCCCCCTTTCCTAAAGTTGCTCTCACTTCCCCACTACACCCAAGTCTCTCCCCCTCTTTTCAAGTCTAACTTCCCCCCAACCCCCCAAGTCTCTCTCACTCCCCCCATCACCTCACCTCATCCTGGCCCCCCATCACCTCATCTCATCCTGCCCTACCCCCATCACCTCACCCTGGCCCCCCTTCACGTCACCTCACCCTGGCCCCCCATCATGTCACCTCACCCTGGCTCCCCCATCACCTCACCTCATCTTACCCCCCCCCCATCACCTCACCTCATCCTGGCTCCCCCATCACCTCACCTCATCCTGGCTCCCCCATCACCTCAACTCATCCTGGCTCCCCCATCACCACACCTCCCTCACCTCACCCTGCCCCCCCCCCTCACCTCACCCTGGCCCCACCCCTCACCTCACCCTGCCCCCCCCCTCACCTCACCCTGGCTCCCCCATCACCTCACCTCATCTTACCCCCCCCATCACCTCACCTCATCCTGCCCCCCCCCCCATCACCTCACCTCATCCTGGCTCCCCCATCACCTCACCTCATCGTGGCTCCCCCATCACCTCACCTCATCCTGGCTCCCCCATCACCTCAACTCATCCTGGCTCCCCCATCACCTCACCTCATCCTGGCTCCCCCATCACCTCAACTCATCCTGGCTCCCCCATCACCACACCTCCCTCACCTCACCCTGCCCCCCCCTCACCTCACCCTGGCCCCACCCCTCACCTCACCCTGCCCCCCCCTCACCTCACCCTGGCTCCCCATCATCTCACCTATCCCTGGTTCCCCCATCACCCCCAAAATTGTGTCCTTACCTTATTGCCAGGAAGGACACAGACTTCTCTGGGCCGCCGGGGTTTGGGCTCCACCCCCGCTGTCCTCTGATTGGCTCTCTGCTCCTCCAATCAGGGACAGGCTGCACAGACACACACAGTGCTCCTGCCCGGCCACCGTCCGCCTCCACCCCCACCTCCAGTCTCAGCACTTCCAGCCCTCCGCTGTCGCGCAGCCCTTGCCCTGCCAGCCCCCCGCCGCAAAAAATGGTAATACCGGATGCCTGTCCGGCTCAAAACCGGACACCTGGCAACCCTACTCTCAGCAGCGCCGTAAAATCACCTGAAGTGATTGGCGGATTGCACTTTTTTTTTTGCTACCTGTAGGCTGTGTGGCGACCCTCCTCAGCGTATGACATCACAACGTCACATGATGCTGCGTTGTCATGGCAACATACATCACCCGGCATGTGACAACGCATTGTCAAGACGACGCAATGCTACAGGAGAGAGCCTGCTACAGAAAAGGTAAGACACACCTCACACCCACACAAACAAATTGCCTCCCCCCAAAATTGGCGCAACGCAAAACATTGCCGCTGTATTCAGCCTAATGGGAAATTCGCCCGTGCCTGAAGTACCAAGTACTTTTTTTATGGTAAATAAATAGAACTCTAAGGAAAAAAAATAAATAAAAATCAATGGCAATAAACATTAAACTGCAGCTAAATGCGAGATCATGTATCGGAGTCAGAAACCTCCCACTGGAATTTGGATAAAAGAAAAATAAAACACTTTATTATCTGGAATAAGGCTCAGCAAGGCCAGATCATGCAGCTGCATAACGAAAAATCCTTACCAATGTGAATCTTCACTTGAAATCAGTAAGTACTGTACCAAAAATCACTATATTAATTAGGAATTACAACACAATGCACAGTTACAGTGCGAGCCGTGCTGCAAAGATTGTCATAGGGTATTTAGGAGCAAATTCGCCGGCACAGGTTAGAGCAGTGGGGGTTACCGTCGGACTCTGTGTGCTAAGCCGTGCTGGGCCTGATGAATGTGCCCTTTGCCGTCTTGGCGCCGGCTTATCCTTTTTCTTTCTTTGCCGTCTTACTACATGTGCATTGAGATACGAAGGAAGAATCGGTCCGAACAACTTAACTAACTTTTAAAGCAGCGGTCCAAGCTGCCGGTTCCCCCCCTTTCCCCCCCCCCCCTTTTAATATATGCATCAATGCAATCCACACAATAAGTAATTAACTAAGTTGCCAATCAATCCGTTCTCCTGTAATCTATCGGCGAAGATTCGGCTCGGGGGTTCTCTAAATGGCTGTCTGTGAAGCAGAAGAGAACCAAAGATGCAAAGTTCTGTGGGGAAGATCATGTGACCAGGCAGTCACTGGATACAATTGGTGCACTGCTAGGGAGAGGGCAGGGCTCAAAAAGGGGTGTGCCAGAGCCTGTTTCAGAAGAGGAAGGGTATGTGACTTTGTAAATGGTTGCTATAGAAACAAAAAATGCTGGTTACATTATAGTACTTATAAATTATTAGTCCAAATAAAAAAGGTATCACCTAATACTGAAGTACTTATATACAGGGCTCGACAAATGCGGTCGCCATCTTACCTGCGGCGGTTTTCCCGGGCAATTGCTAGTGAGAGCAAGTTACATCAGACCATACCTTGTAAGGCTAAGGCCCCGCTCCCAGAGTCAGCGCGCCCGCACTGCATACAGGCGGGGCGCTGACATAACGAACTCAGGGAAGGGCTGGGGAGGGGGAAGGGAAGGAATATACCCTCGCAACTGCTGGAAGATAAATCTGTGGTGCTACAATCAGGGGTAGATAATGAACAAATACTTGTAGAGAAAAAGAACCCCAACGGAGAGCACTCAACAGTGCACAAAAACAGTGAAGGAGGTAGTGTAGGATGCAATGTGTATATTGAGTAAATTAAAATATCATTTATTGGAGTCTTAACTCAATTAAAATAAAGCGGACACTAAGTACCAGGGTGATATGTGCTAGTAGGCCAAAAAAGCGCAGCGAAAATAAAAGGCACCAGACTCGTGTGTTAAGTGTTGGCTCTACCCTTGATCATATATGCAGGGTAAAGTCAGGTGTTATGAACAGCCACAGGTATCTGCGTAATAGGTGTATAGATAACAGATAGAACCCCTATCTACTTAGTTACATGAACCAAGTTGGTATATACCACAGTGGGTTAATGTAGGGATGAGCAGATCACTGCTTAAGTCCCTGAGTGGTGCTTCTTGTGTCAAGACGCCATAGTGGTATAATATCACACACACTCGCTATAAACTCCCCCCACGTCAGTCTCCTGTGGGGGGGGGGGGGGGATAGTATATAATAATGGCAGAAAAAGGATTGCTGCAGACCTGTGAATAGAGAAAATGTAGATCACAAGTAGTGTCTACTAACACTTGAAAAAAATAAAAAACAACACGAGGTACTGGTAGCATAAAACTGGCAGTAACCGCGACCAAATTGTAACAAACATACACACTTCTGCTAATGCCTGGTGTGTCACAGGTCTCCGCGGTTTCTGCCTATTCAAATCAATATCGAGCTAATGCTCGCATGTAACTCTCTGTAAGAGAGTGTTACTCTGGGTCAGGACACGCTCCGATCACGAGCGTTGGTCCCGCCCCCTTGACGTAATGACGTCACTGCCGACGTACGTTTCGCTAGGCAAGAAGCTTTCTCAAGGCTGGGCAAAGGTACTAGCCCTGCCCTTTATAGAGGAGCGTCAGCTCTGATAGGTTACTCGGTTCCCTATTCTTAGACTCGAGTTAGGTACTTAGCGTACGTTTCGTGAGGAGTAGAGTAGGAACAGACTACCTTCCCTTACGCCCGTATAGAGAATATGGTGAGACAAAGTGTCTCTGGACTGCGTAGAAAGCGCAAGAGTGCTGTGTGTAGCTAACATATAATGCCCTTCTACAGTAAGTGCGTGGATAACGCTGGAGGGCTGTGTATGGCAGTGAATGCGTGGGTAGCGCAAAAGATCTATGTTTAGCTGGCACATGATGCACTTCTACAGTGATTACGTAGATAGCGCAAGAGAGCTATATTTAGCAGGCACATGATGCACTTCTACAGTCATTGCGTAGATAGCGCAGGGAGGCTATGTATAACTAGCACAAGGTGCACTTATACAGTGAGTAGGGATTCAGCTCAGAGAGGTAATAAGCACAGGAGGGAATACAAGGGGCTGGTCAGATCCACTGAAAGTGGGCTTTGGTGTGGGGCCATGGTAGCAGAAGATGACTAAATGAATGGACTATACACAAAGCCCTCATTAAGGCCCTTGGGGTTAAGGGTTTGTAGTGTGTAGATCCAACGGGACTCCATTTTAAGTAACTCTAGGTCCCAGTTCCCCTTTCTAATGCCCATAGATATCTGGTCTATGCCCTTGAAGGTAAGTACCGTTTGATCACCCCGGTGGTGGTCATTAACATGTCTTGCCACCGGGGTGTCCACACCATTCCTGATGTCACCCAGGTGTTCAAGGACCCTGACCCTGAAGGGGCGCCTAGTTTTCCCTATGTACTTCATCTTGCACACACACTCTGCCATGTAGATGACTCCTGGGGTTTTACAGTTAATAAATTTCCGAATACTGAATGTTCTTGTGTTGTCCCAGTTACTAAATGTTTTAGCGTTTGTGATGACAGAGCACGCTTTGCAGTTTTTGCAGCTGAAGTTGCCCAGTGGTTTCATAGGGAGCCAGGTTTTGTTGACTGGGGCCTCAAAGTGGCTGTTGACCAAACGATCTCGTAAGTTTTTTGACCGGCGACTGGTCATTTCTGGGTACGGTCTCAGCACTTCTTTGAGGTCCTCGTCTGCCCTAAGGATGTGCCAATGTTTATTAAAAGCACTCCTTGCTCTTGACCATTGTTCATTGTATGTTCCTATGAACCTGATCGTTCTTGCAGATGTAGTCTCCATTTTTTCTTTCAGTAGGTCAGCCCTTGGTGTATTTTTTGCCCTCTTGTATGCCTTCTTGACCATGTTTCTTGAGTACCCCCGTTCAAGGAATCTGTCCTTCATCAATGATGCTTGTTTCTCAAATTCGATGACATCTGTACAGTTGCGTTTAATTCGCAGGAACTGTCCTACGGGGATACCTTTAATAAGGTTCGGTGGATGATGACTAGTAGCCCTTAGAAGACTGTTAGTCGCAGTACTCTTTCTATACATGGTGCTACTAATCTCCCCTGTAGTTCCAACCTGTACAGTGAGGTCGAGAAAATTTATTTTGTTAGGTCCAATCTCATAAGTAAGTTTGAGATTATTTGAGTTCTGGTTCAGTCCATCGATGAAGGTCTTGAGGAGATCGGTGGATCCTCTCCACATCAAGAACACATCATCGATGAACCTGTACCACATCTCAATATGGTCCGTGAATGCCTCATTGGGCTCTCCAAAAACTACCTCAGCCTCCCACCAGCCCAGGTACAGATTCGCATAGGACGGGGCACATTTTGTTCCCATCGCTGTACCCTGGGTCTGGTGGTATAGTTTATTATTGAAAAGGAAGTAGTTTTTGGTGAGGACAAACTCCAGTAGTTTAACCAGAAAGGTACTATGGTCCTTGAAGGACAACCCCCTTGCTCTCAGAAAATACGATACCGCCTCTAGGCCCTTGGTATGTGGTATCGAGGTGTATAGGCCCTCCACATCTAGTGACACTAGGATGGTATCTTCCGTTACTGTGATGCCATTCAATTTATTAAGGATGTCCTTTGTATCCTTAAGATACGATGGGAGGGCTGTTACAAATGGTCTCAGTACCTGATCGATATAATTACTGGCATTTTCTGTGAGGTTCCCAATACCCGCAACAATGGGGCGTCCCGGGGGTGGTGTCTTTTGCTTATGTATTTTGGGTAGTGAGTAAAAGGTCGCAATCCTGGGGAATTGAACAAACATAAAATCCATCTCATTTTTTGAGATGAGATTATTCTGAAAGGCATCTGACAAAATGGTTTGAAGTGCTTTCTGATATTCAAGAGTGGGGTCATTAGTGAGCACCTCGTAACAGGTCCTATCAGATAGGAGACGTGTGTTCTCTGTTACATAATCTTCGCTCCTCAGGATGACAAGGTTACCTCCTTTATCCGAAGGTTTGATGGTTATTTCCCTGTCTTGTTCAAGTTCCTTGAGGGCTAATTCCTCAGTCTGTGTCAAATTATGTTTGTCAGTATTGTGCGGAGGGTGTCTGAATGACTCTAGTTCTTTTGTCACTAGGTCGACAAATACCGCTATATTAGAGTTATCGTCCAGGGGTGGCATGAATTTAGACTTTGGTTTTAGTGAGGTAAAGGGGCCCTCACCTTCTAGCCTATTAGATTCTACTGCTAGGTCTGTAAGTATCCTCAGATTGTCCTCATCAAGCTCGGTCAGGGGATCTATGCCCAGATGGGTAGTGATGCGTAGATCCCTTCTCTTGAAGAGTTTGTGCAGTAACAATTTCCTAGCGAATAGGTTCAGATCTTTTACCCATTCGAAGGTGTCAAACTTTGATGTGGGTGAAAATGACAGACCTTTGAGCAGTACGTTGATGTGGTCTATGCTAAGTATGCGGTTGGATAGGTTAATTATCTGGCCTGGATTCATGCCTCCTGTCAAACAACTAGTAGTATTTGGCGGGTAGATTGGGTTCAATAGTGTTTGTATCCCCTCGCCCTCCTGTATTCCCCAGCGTACCTTCCCCTTCCCTGACCTCTTTTTCCCCCTTCTTGTCGGCCTCTTCCTCTCTGAGGATAGGCTGTCCTTGTTTCCTCTAAAAAAGGAAGTGAAGGTCCCTGAGTGCGTGTTAGCATATGGTGTTTTTTATGTGTTTTGGTCTGTTCTTCCTCTAAATCCGAATTTTCGTACTCTGTGGAGGACTCAGTAATATCTAGTTGTGTATTCGGTTTCCTAAGTTGGAACTTATATATTTTACCCTCATCAAAATCTTTTCTATCTCTAAGATATTTGCGATGTTTCCTTTCTTTCAGTTCTTTTTTAAATTTATTGATGTTGGTTTGTAAGAGGGTTTCCAAATTATGGAATTCTGTCTCTTTGTTCCACTTTTCTACTTCGATCAAAAGTACATCAATTTTGTTACTCTGTAGCTGTAATTGAGTAGTTTGGTAGTCAACCAGATGTTTCATCAGGTCCCTGGAGCACTGGGTAATGATGGTTTCCCAGGTCTTAATAAACCCCTCATCTACAATGTTGTGTGCTGGGGCTAATTTGCTCCTCAGGCCACGTGGGATCAGTTTTTCTTTAGTGTATGTCTCTAAACTAAAGACTTCCCAATATAATCTGATGTATTTTTTATAGTTGACATTCAGCTCATTAAAGAAGTCTTGTACTTTAATCGTGGGTGGTTCGTCAGTTGTTGGTGTAATTGTGCTATTGGTGAAACATTCCTGGGCTTCAGTTAGCCAGTCTTCTAAGTTTGGTTTTTTAGATAAAAAGCCAGCCATCATATGGTAGCGTGCAGAGGGTAGAGGGAGCAGGAGACACTCCAATAGAGATCACGAACTCAGGGAAGGGCTGGGGAGGGGGAAGGGAAGGAATATACCCTCGCAACTGCTGGAAGATAAATCTGTGGTGCTACAATCAGGGGTAGATAATGAACAAATACTTGTAGAGAAAAAGAACCCCAACGGAGAGCACTCAACAGTGCACAAAAACAGTGAAGGAGGTAGTGTAGGATGCAATGTGTATATTGAGTAAATTAAAATATCATTTATTGGAGTCTTAACTCAATTAAAATAAAGCGGACACTAAGTACCAGGGTGATATGTGCTAGTAGGCCAAAAAAGCGCAGCGAAAATAAAAGGCACCAGACTCGTGTGTTAAGTGTTGGCTCTACCCTTGATCATATATGCAGGGTAAAGTCAGGTGTTATGAACAGCCACAGGTATCTGCGTAATAGGTGTATAGATAACAGATAGAACCCCTATCTACTTAGTTACATGAACCAAGTTGGTATATACCACAGTGGGTTAATGTAGGGATGAGCAGATCACTGCTTAAGTCCCTGAGTGGTGCTTCTTGTGTCAAGACGCCATAGTGGTATAATAACACACACACTCGCTATAAACTCCCCCCACGTCAGTCTCCTGTGGGGGGGGGGGGATAGTATATAATAATGGCAGAAAAAGGATTGCTGCAGACCTGTGAATAGAGAAAATGTAGATCACAAGTAGTGTCTACTAACACTTGAAAAAAATAAAAAACAACACGAGGTACTGGTAGCATAAAACTGGCAGTAACCGCGACCAAATTGTAACAAACATACACACTTCTGCTAATGCCTGGTGTGTCACAGGTCTCCGCGGTTTCTGCCTATTCAAATCAATATCGAGCTAATGCTCGCATGTAACTCTCTGTAAGAGAGTGTTACTCTGGGTCAGGACACGCTCCGATCACGAGCGTTGGTCCCGCCCCCTTGACGTAATGACGTCACTGCCGACGCTGACATACACAGACCGCGATATGCGGTCTGTAGGGAGCGGGAGCCGGAGCGGGAGGTGGGCGGGAGTGGGAGGCTTGAGCGGGAGGGGGGGCGTGGCTTGAGCGGAGGGACCCGCTACTCTCTCCCCCACCCCCCCTCCCCTCCACGGCTCGGGCTGCTGATTGAAGGTAAGTAAAGCAACACACACACACACACATACACACAGACAGGCACAGGCACATACACACAGACAGGCACACACACACGCAGGCACACACACACACACACACACACACACACACACACACACACACACACACACACACACACACACACACACACACACACACACACACACACACACAGACAGAGGCAGGAACTCACGCACTCAGGTACACACACAGACAGGCACTCACGCTGCTTTCACTCCACACTCCTCCCCGCTCCCCGAAGCCTCTCCTCCTCCCGAAGCCTCCCCTCCCCATTGGCTTACAGCCACACCACGTGACGCGTCAACGCTAGGGATCACCATTCTCTTGTATCCTGTAGTGGCTGACGCGCCACAGCGTGTAGTGAGCTGTGCAGCCAGGGGGGATCGGGACCGGCTCGGGAGGATTCCCCTGCTGGTGGGGAACTCGCGTGTGGCCGCCCGCGCCGCTGGGCGCACCGGGTCCCAGGCCTAACCCTGGACTCTAAAGACTCTAAGACGCTCTGTCATGCTGACGATTCACCTCCTATGGTTCCTGCTTTGTTCAACCCTACCCGGAACCCATTATACATGCGGTTTGCTTCCGGAGGACACCAAGAGAGGTTGTGCGCTTCCTGAGTTCCTGCTGGACAGTAGCTCAGAGGTGTCAGGATCACACATGGGAGAGAGGCGCGTGAGCAGAACAGCGGAGTCCAGCGTTTGGTGCATGAGTATAACTCATAACATGCTCTTTATACTATTTTGTTTGTGAGTTTTAAATTGTTGGACTTTTTATTGGGAATATTAAATTGTATCTTTTACATATTGCACTAGGATCGGGCGCTTTCTTTTTTTCATTTTTCATAGATCTACTGGGAGGTCGTTGTTTCCATGTAGAAGGCTGCCAGTATCCTGAATAGAGGGCCATCATCCATTTGAGTTCATTACAACAGGATTATCTCCTCATGGTTTTTTGGACTCCACATTGACAATTCACTGTTTTTTTCCCATAAAGTGCCATATATTTTTTATAATAATATTTTTATTTTTTAGTCACTAGCAATATATTGGTTATTTATATTTCAGGATCTCATTTACATTTATATTTGTTGAATATTTAATTTATAGTTGCTATATCATTTTTTTGTATATTCATTCATGGTAGTGGCCCATATATAGGGGCTTATATTATCACATCCATATAACACGTTATTGTGGTTTGATATAGATACCAAAGGCGCAGTCATTTGTGTGTATGTATGTATGTATGTATATGTAACCCTGCTTCCCCCCTTCCCCCAGACTCTACGGTGGTGTCTAGGGTGCATGAGGGCGGATTACATGCGGTGTGGTGCGTACCTGTGAGGAACAGGAGGGCCTGAGCTTCCCGCGATGTTGTGGGGGAGCCAGGACCGGGCTTCTGGGGTGGTAGCCTCCATGATCTCTTAGTGGTGCAGCGCCTCCATCTTCTATACTCCCAGGAATATGGGACAGGACCGGTATAGAAGAACCCCTTGGGTCCCAGGGTAGTACTTTCCAAGTCACACACAGTCTTTGATGATAATGAATAGTCTGTTTAATTGACAGAGCAGCAATATCCCAACGATAGTGGCTTCCAACAGCCGCAACACAATCGCCAGGACGGGTTATTACGCCGCTCGCCTTCCACCCAGATAATTCCTCCTCTCCTTCCCTCCAAGTCGCTCCTCCGGCAGGATGGTCTGGGCTAGGGCTTCAATACCCCGTGGCCCACCCCCGAGGTTAGCCTCTCCCTATGGTGGAATCCAATGGACCTATCTTTAGCAGAACCATCTTGCGGCGAACCACCTGGGAAACAGCACACATAACATTGTCATAATACATGGCATAATGAGGTAGTTTTAATACAAGTACACCCGGGTACTCCCGACATGGAGAACCCTACAGATAATGCCTTGGATCAGGCTTTCTTACCCGCCGTCCATTATGATCAGTGACGGTCACAGCGAACGACTGAACCGGCCCATGCTCAGGTCTGTATGTAACACCGTGCATGTAAATACACCTACCGATGCTCCATATGCGTACTAGCTCACTAATCTTATCCTCATTGTGATACCCTCCCTGACTGAACTTGGTCCGAAGGTACTCCTGGACTGCCTCCCTAAGCCAACTGTCTCGGTTCTCTTCAATCTCTCTCATGATGGGCTCAGGCACATAGGGATACTCATACCCGTGTGACTGCCGGTATCTAGCGACTATGGCCCGGTCAGCTCGACTTAGCTTGGTGAGTGTGCGGTGCCCTGCCCTGCTCGGCAGTACCCAAAATACAGGCTCCTCTGGAGCTACCTCATCGTACAATATACTGGGGCCTCGAGGTACAATACGTTTCTGTTCTATCTCCCTAAACCGGTGATCTAACTCATCCTCCATCTCCTGCGGAGTGAAAGAACCAGCTGCCCACCAATGATCTACTACGTCGTTCTTAATTAACAAGAACCGCGTACGGTCCATCCCTTCGTGGAATCCGGTGAACAAAGGCGCCCACCATTTGTCGCAGTGTTCGTACTCTGCGGCCTGACTAGTGCGTTCTACATCAGACTCTACTTGTGATGATACACCGGACGTACCGACATCAGTAGATCGCGAGCAATCTCTCCTTCCCTTGGCATTGTAATACCTAGTGGGGTTCATTTTGGGCACCACTTTACTAGTAGACCCAGTCTCTACTGGAGTGTGAGACCCACGGGCCCTCCCTCTAGCTGCAGGAGAAAACGGCACAGGGTTAGGTACAGGTATAACACTTGAATACGGTATCTCCCCATCAGATCCCTCCTCACTCAACTCCCAGTCCCGCAAGTCCTTGGAGTATTTGGGGTGTTTACATAACTTATCCCTGGGAGGTCCCGGTGGCACCACTCGGGACGGGGCAGGGGCAGTGGCCGGGGCAGGGGGGCTATGGGCCGGGGCTGGGGGAACGTCCAGGGCATTGTCCAGCAAGCGGGTGACACCCCGCCAAAGGAATCGGTGCTTAGAGGCACTCTCCGCCATACTTCGGGTTGCTCGGGAGGGGCCTCGACTCTGTAGAGCAGCCATGGCAATGGCGGCGTCTGTGCTCCGAGAGGAGAACACTCCTCCAGGACTTTTCTTCTTCCCAGTGGAACCGGAACCGCGGTCGTCAGGATCGCCTGCAGAATCTCCATCCGCCCCGGGGTCACGCACTGGCAGTGCGTCGAGGACCGGCGGGGGCGGTGGCGGAGCATCCGGTGCATGGCCGAACAAGTAGGCCTCAAGCCTCTCTTTCTCCTTCACCGTGAGTGCGGTCAGCGACTGGCGGGAGCAAGGGGGTGGTGGGGTCTCCTTACCGATCCGCTGCTTTTTGATGACATCGGGCTCCTCTAGGATCGTCTCGGTCTTCGTCGCACTGGGAGTCACCACTGCGGTGGGACTCTTACGGGCCTCCGGCCGCACCAGCACTCGCCGTCGGATGGTCTCCGGACTTGTCTGCTCCCTCTTGATGCCTTTGGGGTGGTTCGCCGGTAGGCGCATCGCCACCGACGTCACGCCAATCTCGTCCTCTGAAGAGATCACAATCGGCTCCTCCGCTGTGGAGTTACCCGGTTCTTCGGCGATACAACCAGTGGGTATAGGTACAAAGTGTTCTCGCTCTGGTACCTTCACTGCGGTCGCGCTCTTCTCTGTTGCCCGTTCGCTCAGTTTAATAGCGAGCGGAGCCTTGGTTCCTCCCGATATGGTATAACGGGGACCCAGGGCAGTCTTTTCTTTTCCTTCCGCCACCTCCGTCAAGGTTCCCGGAGAGGCACCCCGCGGGGTCCCGAACAAAGGCCACGGCTCGTTCGGCCAAAGATAAAATGCGCCACATTGAGGGCAGCGGGCTCTGGTGCTTGGTACCGCGCCCGGTATTCCGCAGTGGACGCACAAACACTGAACGTATTCGTGCTCGGCTACCTCCACTACCAGTAGGCCTCCTGGTAATTGGTAGATGGAAGTACTCATCTCGGACATGGTTCGCTCAGGGTGGGAACAGCTCAGTGTTCCAGCTCCTTGCTCCTCGAATGCCAGACAAAAAGGACGCTCTTCGCTCAGGCTTCCGGTCCCTCCCTTTGCTGGGGAGGACTCTCCTGATTGGCTCTCCTTGGGCCCCCTCCCTCTGGTGGAATCCAGAGGCGGGATCTTTTCTTCTTCAGCGTGACGTGGCCGGGCTTTTTGACCATTCACGACACAGATGGGTGGGCTTTCGGCTTTCACGCCGCTCCGCTCCCCTTGCAAAGAATCCGGGTTTGGCGCCAAATTGTTACACATATCCCGCCACATTCTCCTGATTGTCTCTGTGCACAACGCACGTGCTTGCTACAAGCTTGGCGGGAACCGCCATTTTAGATCACAGTCCTTGCTCCGCGGAGCACATGTAGGGATGGCCGCCATTTTGGACGAGTCCTCCAAATGTCCATGTGCCCTGTCCTCAATGTCTAACGGGTATCTCGTACCTAAAATACACTGATTGACTGACACCTGGGTGCTCTGCATTCTGTTTCTCACTAAATTGAGGTGGCTTGTACCCCAGGCTCAGCGGAACTCCTCTCCTCTGTGCACTGTACTCGATGGTTACCATGCAAGTGTTCTGTGGGGCGTGTGTGTGGGTGATAGCTATGGTACCTCTTTTCTAGGTACGGGGCATCTCCTGCTTTTGTCCACTCATAGCGCGGGCCCTGGGCCATGGTCCCTGGACTGGTTAACAGGCTGACCCCCCCAGTTGCCTCACGCTACCTGCCTCAAGGGACTCGGTCAGCTCTAACTATTCACCCTTCCTACGCCACCTCCTATGGGCCACCCATCCTTCTCCAACACTTGCTCGGATAGTGCATCTCGCTCTGCCCGTTCCGCCTTGCTATAAGCCGGTCCTGTTCTGACATATCTCAGCAGAGCCTCCAAATGTAACCCTGCTTCCCCCTTCCCCCAGACTCTACGGTGGTGTCTAGGGTGCATGAGGGCGGATTACATGTGGTGTGGTGCGTACCTGTGAGGAACAGGAGGGCCTGAGCTACCCGCGATGTTGTGGGGGAGCCAGGACCGGGCTTCTGGGGTGGTAGCCTCCATGATCTCTTAGTGGTGCAGCGCCTCCATCTTCTATACTCCCAGGAATATGGGACAGGACCGGTATAGAAGAACCCCTTGGGTCCCAGGGTAGTACTTTCCAAGTCACACACAGTCTTTGATGATAATGAATAGTCTCTTTTATTGACAGAGCAGCAATATCCCAACGATAGTGGCTTCCAACAGCCGCAACAACAATAGCCAGGACGGGTTATTACGCCGCTCGCCTTCGCCCAGATAATTCCTCCTCTCCTTCCCTCCAAGTCGCTCCTCCGGCAGGATGGTCTGGGCTAGGGCTTCAATACCCCGTGGCCCACCCCCGAGGTTAGCCTCGCGGTGGGTCTTAGATTCTCCCCATCACCCCTGGCAGTGGGGTGAGGGCATTGGTCCACCAAGTCTACAATTCTATCAGCTCTACTAAAGGACGCTGAATCTTTCCGCTCTTCTCTCTCCTGCACTCTGCACAGGGGAGACCGTAGTCTCCTCCAAATCCTCGGACCGATCCGCAGGATTCCTTGACTCACGGCATATTAACTGCACTGCATACTCCCGGCATAACCAACCGGCAACTCCAGACTCTCGATATCACTATTAACTCTCTAACTCTACTCACAGGAGTTGGCTGCTAAATATAGAGCTAGCCCCGCCCCTCGTGATGTCAACAGGACCTCCCCTCTTGCTCACGCCTGCAGCAGAGTCCAGGCCTGCGTCTACCACTCAGGACAGGGCTATGAAGGGGGAAAACCCATGATGATTACTGGTGCCTGATCTTAACAGGACATACCACAGCAGAAGGAAGATAGGTATAGCCTGTGCTGTTTACAGGGGGCTACACATATATATATATTTATATATATATACACACACAGATATACTGTTTGTGTGCAATGTTTGATACCACATGTCCTGACACTATGGTAGGGGTGGCCAACTCCTAAGTCAAAGCCTCTGATTGAGCCACCTGTGCTGAAGCAGGGACTGATTGAGCCCCAGTGCTGAAGCTGGGATATCCTTAAAACTTGTCCCATTGGTGGCCCTTGAGGACTGGAGTTGGCCGCGCCTGAACTCTGGGATGTAAGTGAGTACTTCTAAAGCGAGCAGTTGCAATCTTTTAGGATAAATTACATCCTACAGCACTACAAAAAAATGTAACGTTCGAGTGAAGCCATATTTCTTACTGAAATACGGTAAAGTTATTGAAAGTAAAAAAGAAAATGGACTATGCTGAAATATTGGTGTTGTATGGAGACTGAAGGCACTTATAGGGAGAATTAATAGTAACCTTAGATTTATAGGGATAAAAGCCGTTATCACTAGACTGAAAAGTCTTTATATATCCCAGATAGAGTAGGGTTACTGGCTATGCATTTTAACCCAGGCCGTGCTGACAAGCTGTGTAACGCGGTAGGCATAATCGTATAGGGGTCCCTGTCAAAATGGATTTGAAGCAAAAAGTGACACTATGTGCTCATTTGCATATCATTTCCCAGAATCTATTGCTGCAGTGGAAGCGCTGTGTTCTAGTACAGGGGTGTGCAAACATTTTGCACTGCACCCCCTGCCTGCCTGCTTTCCTCAGTGCTCGTGCCCCTTCCCCCCCCCTTCGCTTGTGTGACGCGTCAAATGACGCAGTGGGGATCATGTGACTGCATGTCACGAGACCCCGCTGCAGCATTTGACGCTGCGTTGCCATGGCGACGTGTCGCCCGAAGCCATCTGAGCCAAGATAAGTGAGTTACAGAGGCCTCGCATGGTCCCCAGCATTTCATTTAAATGCCTTGGGGAAGAGCGAGAGGCCTCTGTAACCACCGGGCCTCCCCCCCTGGAAAATCGCGCACCTCCCAGTTTGCGCACCCCTGTGCCAGGAGATTATGGGGAAGGGCAGGGTTGCAGACCTGTCTGAGACATGTGAATGTGCTCACAAGTGATATTTTCATTTGCTATATCCCAGATATAAGCTGTCCTTATTGTCTTAGTGATAAGACAACACATTCCATTGTAGCCCCTTTACCCCCACCCTAAGTGAGATTCGGTCTGCTACTCCATATTTACTGCGGTGCGGTGCATACCTATGAGGTAACAGGAGGGCTGAGTGCTCTGCGTATGATGTGGGGAGAACAGGACAGAATTTACAGGGTACCTTATTTGTGGTTGCAGCACCTCCAGTCAGCATGGATCCTCTGGATAGAAGCATGGCCCAGACTGACACCGTTCCTTAGCCCAAGACAGTGAATCACAATAGTATCTGGTTCCATGGTATTTATTGCAATGTTCAGGATCTTACAAAGCAGGTACATCACTTTCCTTGCTTCCCCTAAGAAGGTCACTTCAAGGCTTGAGGCCCATCCAAGCTTCCTCATGCATGGTGCTCCTCCTGAGTCCCCATGTGGGACCAGGGAAGTTGTTGCTCACTCCACATAGGGAGGAAAGAGACACACCCACTTTAGGGAGAGAGACAGTATTTATACCCTGGGGTTGGCCTCATAACCCTGCCCCATAACAGAGCAGGTCTGAAACTGACAGGTCATCACATCCAGCATGACACCCAGCCAGTACCTCCCCCAGGCTGACACTCTCTGGCTGTTGCTAGGCCCGCCCTTAGATACAGCTACTGGATCTAAGGCTGCAAGAGCAAACAATGCCTTAGGAAGGAATTAACCCTTCCACTGCCTGTACCTAACAGGACTTACACTGGTAGGGCCCAGGGAAATAAGTTGCGTCCGGAGGCTAGGCTACAACATTATAACTCAGAATATCACAAAGTCACAACTCCTATTGCACTAGCATTCCCATCTCCACCACGCTCGCTCTTCCAGTGAGATTTCTCTGCAGGTTACATGTAGGCCACAAGTATATGAGCTTTTCAGCGATACCAAGAGCTCCTATATAGAGTTTAATTTTTAGTATCACAGGTAGATTTGTAGTGCAAGAATGACCCCATAACCACTGGTAATGATGCCCCTTTACAAGTCCTTTGAGAATCCACCTGAAATAATGTGTAAAGTTAACATATCAAAACATAGTCAGAGCAGAGAAGATAGACGATAAAAAGGCCATAAAGATGGTGCCCCTAAAAACAGGGGCTTAAGGGCTTAATGCCTAGTAGACTCTGGGCCCATATTCACTAAAGAATGCAAAGCTTTAGCAAGTCCTGTTGTGTCGTGATAAAGCTTAGCACCCCTTAGCCGGGGCAAATGTCCCATAAGGCTCCCATATAGGCTATAGCGGCAATTTTTTTTGGGGGGGGGGGCATTTTTTTTTGGGGGGTGGGGGGCATTTTGGGAGGCAATTTGTGTGCATGTATGTCTTACCTTTTCCGGAGTGGGTCCCCTCCTGTAGTGTCCCGTTGCCATGGCGACCCAACATCAAACGACGCCGCAACGGCACATACCGATGCGTTGCCACGACTACGCGGCAGAGGGCCACCTCCGACCTTACAGGCGGTGAAAAGGCAAGTCCGCCACTGCCCCTTAGCGAATATGGGCCTTGGAGAGACTGAAAGAAAGGGATACAATACAGAGACTTTCACATTCGTCAAAGGCTATTTAAAGGTACTGGGGGTGCATTTGTATAACACAAGGGCAAGAGGGTCTTTGAAACTGGAATTTGGGGACTCAGAAAGACTGTAAGGAAATACTTATTTACGTATAAAAATATATGTATATGGAACACCCTTCAGCACAAGTTCCAAATATAGTTCAATGGTTTAAGAGTGAATGGTGTGGATGCAATGAAACGCTGCTCGGTAATAAGTATAACACATTATTCTTCCATCGCCTTCTACATGTGGAACTCCGGAGTATACTCCAAGCACCTTCTCCTCTCACTGGGCTCGTCACCACTTCTCCCCGCGCCCACAGAGCCAAGTTACCCACCATCAAGGTCAGACACTGGCCATCCACTGCACTTCTACTGTGTCTGCAACATCCCACTTAGATTGCACGCTCTGCAGGGCAGGAATCCCTTTATGTGCTTGTATGTTTGATTCACATACTGCATTATATCATAATGCCCTGTACTTTCATGGCCATTCGGTAAGCACTGCAGACATTGTTGGCGCTACGTACAAATACGTTAGGTACAATACTTAGTTAAGTTATGGTGGGTAAAAAAAGTGACAAAAACCCTCCACAGCAAAGCATATAGCAAATGGAAATATTCCTGTGTGCTCATTTGTATGTCTTGGGCTAAGGCCCCGCTCCCTCAGTCAGCGCGCCCGCACTGCAGACAGGCGGCGCACTGACAGGCAATTGACCGCTACTTGCGGTCTGTAGGGAGCGGGAGATACAAATTTTCTGCCTCTCGCGCATCACCCGTCCCTCCTCCCGAGCCAGGCAAAAGTTAACAAAAAAAACCAGGACACACACCCACAGCTCCTTCCCTGCTCCCCTCCACTCACACACACACACACAGGCACTCACACACACACAGGTACTCACACACACACACAGGCACTCACACACACACAGGCACTCACACACACACACAGGCACGCACTCACACACACACAGGCACTCACACACACACAGGCACTCACACACACACAGGCACTCACACACACACAGACACACACACAGACACACACACAGACACACAGACACACACACACACACACACACACACACACACACACACACACACACACACACACACACACACACACACACACACACACACACACAGGCACTCACACACACACAGGCACTCACACACACACAGGCACTCACACACACACACACAGGCACACACACACACACAGGCACTCACACACACACACACACACACACACACACAGTAAAATACACACATGGGGGGGTGAATCAAAGCAAGGGGGGGAATCGGAAGGGGGATCGGAGCTGAAGGGGGAAATCGGAACGGGGGGGATCGGAGCAGAGGGGGGAATCGGATTGGCTGCTGGGATGTCACGTGACGCGACACTGGCCAAAACCACAAGCTCCTTGTAGCTCCGGCTGGCTGATGCATCACAGCACGCAGTCAGCCACGCCGGAAGGAGCCAGCGGGGGCTTCTAGAACGGGGGCAGGCAGCTGGTGGCTGCGCGGTCTGCCTAAGACAGGTCTGCAACCCCGCCTTTCACCATTATCACCCAGCACACAGCACTTCCACCGCAGCAAGGGATTCTGGGAAATGACATGCAGATGAGCACACAGTGCCACCTTTTGTTTCAAAACCATTCAACATGGTTCCCCTATAGGCTTAAGCTTGCTGCATGGTCACAGCTTCGAACACAGGTAGGGTTAAGATGCATAGCCAGTAAACCCAGATAAGTATATATTGCATATATATTACCCAAGCCTTGTGCTGATCACTTCTCATTTGCAAGGAACTGTTAACCTTAGGGTATAAATAACCCAATCATATTTTTACATGGCATTTTTGCACTGTAACTTCTTTAAACTCTAAATGGAGCCCTAGAGTTTTTTAACGAGCCTCAAAGCCACAAGAAAAAACCATAAAAAGCAAATATCTGAAGCGTGGCCGCCATTAAAATCCATAGCTAGCCATAAAAGAACAAAGTACTGTATGGATGTGCCTTGTATCTTACTAGTGATAATGAGGTTATTTTATTTAATACATAGCATAAAGGTTCTGCACGGTGTCGGCTATTTTCAGCTCAACAAATTGTTTCTGGACTTCAGCCATGGCCTTAAAATACCAATCGTAGCCGCAGCATCTGTAATATTTTCATTGCACGATAAAGCAGAGCGATTTCTATGCATTTTAGCCACAAACACTTGGTGCTCCTGTAATTAGAAACTCATAGCTGATCCAAACTTCCTCCGACTACAACAGCAATAAGTATAATTAATGAGCCATGCCAGAGGAAAGACTATGGCTTTGTTCATCTTGGGTAAAACAATACATAAACCTGTGTATTAAAATATGCAGCGTGGTAAATGAGCTGACTGCTCATAAATTATTTACCTAGACATTATTTTGTGTATGGATGCAGTTTGTGAGCTACGAACGCCTTTATTAATGTTCTCTTTTATAGCCACTATACAATCAAGGCGTATTACATGATTTCCCTACAATTGGACCTACGGGAGGAGTTATCTTCTACTGATCTTTATTATTTTTATATTCAAATGGCATTTTAGACGTTTATAAAAGGTCTATTGTATCGTGCCATACAATTACTACCAAGTGCTCATGTCAGTAGCTTATTCCAGCAATAGCCAATTTCCCAAAGAGTACTGAAGACGCTCGGAAACCATCACGTCAGGAGATATTAGCCCATATTTGCTAAGCCGACTTCTGCTACAAGACACCTTCCGGCCCTAGAAGAGATTCATTGACTTGAATGAGCTGTAAGGCTCGGAAGGAGTCTGATGGCAGAAGACTGCTTGGTACATATGGCCCAGTCATCTGAAAGGGCCGGCGGTGCCGTAGGACTCAGTACCGCGTAATAGAAATGGGCTAAAGTGCATATTCTGCAAGACAAAGAGAGAAAAGGCAATATCCAGCTAAGCATTGAATGCACTCGTTCTAAATGTAAGCTATAAAAAAAGAGAGAAAGAGGGTGCAGAGAACAGCTGATGCACTCTGATGAAGGGAATCATCGACTCCCCAAAGAATTCCTTTAGGCGGCCGCGCTGCGGGCAGAATAGATCCACTAATGGTATGTAATGAAACGGCAACTAGAGCAATGCAGGGAGAAGGAAGATTATGTGACCGCTTACTTGGGGTAAGAAAGTGTTTTCTATCTGTAAAGGTATAGGGGGAAATCAGAGGTGCCTGTTTAATATGGGGAGAAGCTGGTTAACGGCCTGTTAACTGTGCTTCAACTTCCCAGCAAGTGGATGGACGTGGCAGATTTTCTGTCCCGCTGATCTGTATGTGTAATTGTGTTTATATAGCGCCTGCAGTGTCCGCAGCGCTGTACAAACGTTACAGTAATAGGTCAAAGTGCAAACAGTGGGAATAAGCGCAACAGGTAAATGACACAAGGCAAAGAGAGGCCCTGATCTGAAGAGCTTACGATCTAAATCAGGCCCACTGATTTGGAGTCAGTCCCACTGATTTTCAGCATCAGCGTCTCAGACTTTAATGTGGTCCCAAACCCATGGATAGAAGTAAGGACTTTGCCACTAAAATGTCATTTTTAGTCGAGAACCATGAAACGTCCATGATTAGGGTCCTTGATGCCTTTGAAGTGGTTACATTGATAACTGTGTATTTCCCCTACTAAGGGCCCTATTGACGTACGTGATCAAGGCAAACATGCTTCTTTTATAGGGGATGAACAGGCCGCTCCTTGCCCTTCCATCAGCTGGGGCTGGTCATGTGATCTCCCCTGGAGCGATCACATGATGGCAAATGTCCGTGAAACTCTGCTGCTGAACCTCCGGCAGTGCAAAGGTTAAATTTTCCGCCTGCGCGGATCTCCATTTTAATTTGACTGTTTTACTTATTTTATGAGATTTCTCCTTGCCCTTTCCACAGCGGTTTTAATCTCCTATATATGTTGGAAAGCTGTCAGTCTGTGCGCTGTGCATATAGACACCTCTTCAGATATCGTAACCACATTTTGCATGATGGCTCCTGAGATCAAGAAGCAGGTTTGTGTCTATGTTTGGATGCAATTGGATCCATTACATGTATGCTTTGTTCAGGAGATATAAGCTTTAAAGTATGGAGTGTCTGGGGGGTTAAAGTGGAGCTCTCCCCAGAGCCCAGTGCAGTCTAAAGTTGTATCCAGTATGATGGAGGAAATAACCCTTGCTGTTTTTTAGAACCTATACCAGCTGTATATGTCAGAGGGTGTTAAGGAGTCTTAACCCCTTTCACTGCCAGAGGCACTAATACTGTAATATGCTAATGGTGTACTTTTGTGTTTGTGCCTAGTGGGGGCTGCGCTTTTTGCCAACATTAAAATTCACCGCAAAAATTGCCCTTTTTCATATTTGTTTTATTTTTGCACATTTTAAAAAAAATATGTGAATTCTTGAAAAAGCAAAAATTTGAAAAAGCTTGCGAGTCCGCTCAGATTACTGTCACTTGTAGACGAAAGTTTGCAGGTTGGCATACAAAAAAAAGGGGAAAAAATTCACTCCATGTCTGTATTTTTTTTGACGAACTTTGCCGAATGCTGGAGAGAGACGAAACGCAAAGCGAATTGCGCCAGATTCGCCCACCCTGCTCTGTGGCTGTATATGGTGATTGGAGAAAGGAATTGGAAACAAATGTACCACAAAGGACACTTTTCTCACCAGACTTTAAGTGTATAATTAGTTGCTAAAACGCAGCAAAGTTTGCGAATGTTGATGACTTTGTCAAATTTGGCATCTTTGCAGCATGGGAAAATGTTGCTGTTTCGCGAACTTCTGCCAAAGTTTTATACATCTCTATTCAATCTATGCAAAGAGTAGCCGAAAATGCACTAGTGCCACAAAGCACCTAGAAGTAGTTATTGTAATGTAGTAATAAAACAATGATAAAGGATAATAGTGAAAAAACAGGAAAATAGTCCTGCAACACAGGATATCAGTCCATGGTTGTTTTTTGTTCACTATAGGGGTAGGTGCTTGCTTATTCAGAGGAGCGTTCTGGACCTCCTGTGTTCCGAAGGGGCTCTGTAGAAAGGAGGAGTGGACGAGTACACAAGAAGCCCCTAAAAGAGTAAAACCTTTTTAATAAATGGTAGCAGTTAAAATAACAATAGGATTTCCAATGACCAGATGGGGTCTTTCAATAAGCCAACAAAACGTGTCTGTGGGTTCCCGCAGAGGGATGGGCCTGCGGCATCTGTCGGTCTCCTGGTCTCTGCCGCGTCCCCTGCCACGCGTTCCGCACTCAGGAGCTCCTGAGGAAGCGAGGATTACACTTGCGAAACGCGTTGAGCCCAAGGCAAACGCAGCTATCCGGCTGCTCACTGAAGCGAGCTCCGTGTCTGCGCTTTGGGATTCCGGGAGTGACGTCACGCCGACATCGCCAAGACAACAGTGAAGCCAACATCTCCAAGAAAACGTACTGCGTGGAGCGGGACGCTGCAGAGACCAGGAGACCGGCAGACTCCTTTTGGTAATTGCAAATTCTATTGTTGTTTTAACGGCTACCATTTATTACAAAAGTTTCACACTATTAGGGGGTTCTTGTGTACTTCTCCACGCCAACTTTTTCTATTCAATCCATCACGCCTGGCAAAATATCAATGAATCTATCACCCCATGATACAGCACATAAGGCTGTATATTTACTGCAAAATACACTATATTCTTTAGTAAAATATAAATACCTCTCTCAATATGACCATTTTGAAAGCCTGTAGTGCCTCTGCTTGTTTTATTTTTTCGCGTCGGTAAATTCACCTTTTCCCTGCTGTGTACTTTATAAATTGCTGGCTTCAAGGTGTGATGGATGGCGTACATCTGGCATGAGTTATTGTAGTAGATTATGATAGTCCAGGTGTCGTAAGAAAATATATCCGCTTGTAATAAACACTCGCAGCACACGGTTCTATTTTATTAGATCCCTGTCTAACATCCTAAATTGTACCACATCATAATAAAAATGTTTAAATGTGTATATATATATATATATATATCCTATTGGTTCATGGCAGCCATTGTTTTCACTGGGCCATGGAGCTAGCAGTCAGTGATCAAAGTGGCTTTATTAAACTTATGGTACTGTGTCTGATTATTTACCAGATAACATACCACTAAATGTAATAAATCTCCCCCTGACCCTTTTTGTTGTTTCTTTCTTGGTTGTTCGCTGTCCCATTGTACATATGTTTAACACAGGGGTGGCCAACTCCAGACATCAAGAGCTACCAACAGGTCAGGTTTTCAGGATATCCCTGCTTCAGCACAGGTGGCTCAATCAGTCCCTGCTTTAGCACAGGTGGCTCAATCAGTCCCTGCTTTGGCACAGGTGGCTCAATCAGTGGTTCAGTCTTTGACTGAGCCACTGATTGAGCCACCTGTGCTGAAGCAGAGATATCCTGAAAACCTGACCTGTTGATGGCCCTTGACGACTGGCATTAGCCACCCCTGGTTTAACATTTGCAATGTAACGTTACTGTCCCCCTTCCTTCGTTTTCCGTACCGCGCAATAACTTTGGAAGACTTAAAACAAAGAGGGTTTTTAAAAAAAAAAAAAGGGTTATCTTACATTTATTAAACATTGGGCAACATTTTTGTGTGGCATGTTAAGGAAAGATGCAAGGCAGCAAATAATAGGCAGTAGTTAAAAGGCCGTGGAATTGCAGGTGTGCTAATGTAACTTGGGGGTACTGTATTTAGTCTTGGTGTGAAAATAAAATACCCCCACCCACCCCCACCATCATCCTGACACGCGCTTACAGACAGACAAAAAAGGTGTGTGTGCTGAGCACGCGCATTGTAAGTGAAACTCTGCCTCTGTCTCCCAAGCACCAGACAACGGCCGTCACTGCGCATGTGCGCTGAGTCCGGCCGCCACTGCGCATGTGCGCTGAGTCCGGCCGTCACTGCGCATGTGCGCTGAGTCCGGCCGTCACTGCGCATGTGCGCTGAGTCCGGCCGTCACTGCGCATGTGCGCTGAGTCCGGCCGTCACTGCGCATGTGCGCTGAGTCCGGCCGTCACTGCGCATGTGCGCTGAGTCCGGGCGTCACTGCGCATGTGCGCCAGAGTCCGGTCCCCACTGCGCATGTGCGCCAGAGTCCGGTACCCACTGCGCATGTGCGCCAGAGTCCAGTACCCACTGCGCATGTGCGCCAGAGTTCGGTCCCCACTGCGCATGTGCGCTGAGTCCGGTCCCCACTGCGCATGTGCGCCAGAGTCCGGTCCCCACTGCGCATGTGCGCCAGAGTCCGGTACCCACTGCGCATATGCGCCAGAGTCCGGTCCCCACTGCGCATGTGCGCTGAGTCCGGTCCCCACTGCGCATGTGCGCCAGAGTCCTGTCCCCACTGCGCATGTGCGCCAGAGTCCTGTCCCCACTGCGCATGTGCGCCAGAGTCCGGTCCCCACTGCGCATGTGCGCCAGAGTCCGGTCCCCACTGCGCATGTGCGGTGAGACCCAGCAGTGTTTTTTTGCGCATGCGCGAGTGCGATGGCAACGTGTGACTATTGGTACCGTGACGTCACTCGTGTTACGGTTTTTCGTTACAATGCAATGATTTTTCCCCTGGAAAACCCTCTAGGTGCCAGCAAAGAAGTTTCACTTCAAAAGTGGGTGCCTGGAGTAAAGGTTAATAAGGAGATATAGGAAAGTGACAAAGAGGTGACACTGGGATTGTACCCAGGATAAGCACAGGCACCTGAATGTAACAGCAGATTACCACTCATCACCAAGCATTTTTATTCCTTTACTGTATTACCCTCCACCCCCTCTGTTGGGAGGCTAATCCACACATCCACCACGCTTCCTGGGTCCAACCACTTCAAAGGCAGTCATATTACCACTTGACTTTTCATCCATATACACCGGCTTTTCAATGTGGCTCTTTCTACAGCACGAGGTCCATGCACAAACCTTACAAAGAATCTTTAGACAGATGCAAGGGCTACAGGAATATCAGCTGCTAAATAATATTAATGGCGCAGATACCAGTTTGAGTTATTGTGGGCACGCTGCAGCTCCTGATAGCGCGTCGCTGATGTATAATACACAGAAAAGACACATTTAAAGCAGAAGCCAGGAAAACGATCGCTCTCCAAAGTTTTTGGGGGTGGAATAGGAGTCGTACACTGATGTATGATAAGGGGAGAAAGGAGAAATGAAAGGAGACTGTAAAAAGGGATAGACGTACAGTATACTGGGGAAAAGAAATGTCACGTACAGTATTTAACATCCACAGAAAGGAGTTTCTCCTTAAAGTAGGATGTGTATCTTTTTCAGTGAAAAATCAGCTTTAGACATGGATACAAATATATCATGTTGGATAATCTCGGTGTACAAGCAGAACGCAGTATATATATATATATATATATATATATATATATATATATATATATATATATATATATATATATATATACATCTCTATATTATAACGACCCCTCCGTGAGGTATAGCTCATCGGTGACATCATAATGCACACAGCCTGGTGGCAGATAAGGAGAGTCAGATAGCTATACTGTTTAGACAGAAAGGAGATGAAGAAAGTTTCAGTTGGCACGGGAGGAGAACGCAAGAATGCTGGAGAAGGGGAGAGGCGGAAACAATTGATGACATCATAAGGTATTAAATGAAAGAGATGCGGTGGAGAGAGGGGAGTGGGCAAAGATAGAGAAATTGGGGAAAGAAAATCAAACCCGTCGTTATTTTGCGGAGGGCGGGGTTGGCGTTGATGGGCTGAGCCCTGGTGTATATATGTACAGTATGTATGTATATATATATATATATATATATATATATATATATATATATATATATATATATATATTTATTTAAATAGTGCACTAGGAGTATCCTAAAAGCCCAGAGTACCACTGCTTTTTTATTTGCACATTTAAAGTTCCACTTTCTTTTGAAAGATAATAGAATTTACTGAAGAACAATTCTCCCCCAGCTGTTTTTATAACCCAATATTTTATGCATCTTTCTAAAATAAAAAAAAACATTTCAAAATGCAGTTTCACAATGTCTTTAAATGTAGAAAATATTTAAATCACAAGAACAGATTTTTAGTGTGTGTGTGTGTTCACCCTTGATGAAGTTTCCAAGAGAAACGCGTAGGGTTAATAATTCAAGTATAATCCTATGACCAGCACGGACAGTATATCGAGCCTTTGCCAGTGCTACTATTACAGTGTATTGAAAATATAGCGCCATTCAGCTACGGGACTTTAAACAGCGGATCAAATCCCCCTCCTCCGCCTGACGTCACGGAAACGGGACAAGGAGAGGAAAGATTGCGAGATTTGGGCTCAGAGAGTCTAACAACTTGCCGGAACACATCGGAGGGGAAAGGAACATGCTGTATCTCTGGGTTTGTCCGTCGGATTGCCCGCGTGGTGGCAAACACCCACACTGCTGATTTTACGCTGCTACACTGTAAGGAGCCTGCGTCTGTTGCGCCATACACCGTTTTATCAGTACTTCACCGCATGTGGTCTTTTCCTGTTATTCACAGGATCGCACTTCATTGGGATATATTTTCAGGACTTTATCAGCTTTATTTGTACAATAGTACTCTTATTTTCTGTAATACTTATCTCAGCGCCGTCTATCTATATTTTTCCATGTTCTATATTTTGATCTTTGTGTGAGGTCTGAGACATTGGGGCAGCATTTTTAGGTACACATACTTTGTTATCTTTGCGCACCAAACATCTTTATTCTATCTATCTATCTATCCATCTATCTATCTATCTATCTATCTACAGAGCAGACCCTGAAATACTGAAGACATCCTTCACTAGTCTTTACCCATAGAATATCACTACAATAAATTTTATACACTGTAGCCAAAACCACTGTCTAGAATATTATGAGGTCATTTGAGCTCATATGTGACATCATAAAGGATGGCTAGTTAAATACTGCTGTGTAATGGATATTGACATTAGTATATTAGTATATCTGCTCTTTACTTTGGATTCTTTATTTTTCAAGTTTGTGGGTTGTTTTTTTTTTTTTAGCAAAAATATTAATTGCCATAAAATGTGAATGTTCTGTAAAATGCTTCAATCCAGCCCCGCAGTATCTCTACTCCAAAGGTAAGGGCCCTAACAGACATCCATAGATAAAACTAAGGTTATTAGTCGTAGATAAATACACTTAAACTGAACATTGGTGTTGTCTATCACAATAATGCACAGTTTGGGGCCATATTATTCTGTCCTAGGCTCCCTGGGGCCCAGTGATATTTGACAGAGTTAAACTTGTCTCCTTCTTCATGAAAATAGAGTCCTCCTTGGATTTCTGATAAACTTAATTATGAACACAAACAGAAATCAATAGGAACTTTGGGGATGCATAAATTAGGGGAAGGGGAATAAACAATGCTACCAAAAGGAGAGCAGTTTGGGGTAGACGACTAGTGATGTCTGGAAGCTGAAAAAGACTGGTGTAACGGCCCCGCAGCAGGAAATAAGGCAGGGCTGTACCAAGTGCCAAGGATCTAGGAATATACCATTATCTGAGGGACCAGAGAAGGAGTTGCTAAGGCAACAGGCAGAAATGACAGCTAGGTACTTTCCACCAGAACTAGGGCAAAGGTCATGGCACCCACAAGAGAACTAAAACACACGCAGGGGACCGAACATATACAGTTAGATTGTAAGCTCTTCGGGGCAGGGCCTCCTGTTGCCTTACATTGTCATTTGCTTGGTGCTCTTACCACCATTCTGTGCATTTTATTTTCCCTGTATTGTAATTTTGTACTGTGTACAGTGTGGGTGCTATATAAATACAATTATATAAATATACATACGTCGAACAAATCCCCCGATATGTGCGGGCTGATTCTATATGTCCAAAAACGGCTGAAATTCTCCATTGGAATCAATGCAGAACTGACCAGCCGCTTCGAGACATAGACACAGCCGCCTTGGGACATATAGAAATAGGGACGTATGGAATCAGCCACCTCAGTACACATAGCATCAACCACTTCCGGACATACTGTATAGAATCAGCCACCTTGGAACATATAGAATCATCCACCCTGGGTCATATAGAATAAGCCATCTTGGGACATATAGAATCCGCCACATCGGGACATATCAAATCTTCTACCATGGGACATATAGAATCAACTACTTTGGGACATATAGAATCAACCGCCTCAGAACATATAGACTCAGCCGCTAAGTTTGGGATTCTGAATATCCCTGTTTCCCCCCGTACACTGCGAGCTGACGACACAATCGGTCCATGACGAGATCTGTGGACATGTCGCACGTTATTACACCTGTTACCGTGCTCAGCGATTGTTCGCCTCGCCCTCGGATTTGTGTTAACGGGAACTGTTTGTGTTATCTGTATTGCGACGCTGCCATTCCTTCCTTCGTGTCCCACGTGTATGTGGAAGAAGAGTCGACCCGTAGGTGCGATTGTAACGCCCGTTCCGTGGGCCTTCCAGAGACGCGCGCCGTGCAACGCATGTGCGTTACCTTCCAAGCATGACTGCAGCCTCAACACGCATGTGCATTTCAGATTTAAACCTGCAGTGTAATTTACAAATAGGACAACCATTTGAATATGTATTATTTCATTGTTTTATTCTTAGAATATTGTACCTAGGTTTTTAACCGAGTCCACTTTGGTTCAGATCTCTCCCTAGAAAAGGAGCTATAATCGTGTGTTCTCTGAAATGTAAGGGACCATAGAGTACCCACCCACATATCATTCAGTGACGGTCATAAGGGCGTCCTTATACCCCTAAATCCCCTCACTTAAATGTGGTTCAAGAATACCCCCCCGCATCACTTCTGCATTTTGATATGACAAGTAATGATGATAAAATAATGAGTATTGTATGTACGGTTGGGTGGCAGGAAAGCTTTAGACATATGCAGCTAAAGGGCACAGGCTGAGATTCAGTAACCTTTAGAGTGCCTACGGCGCATCCAGTCACGTGATCTCAACATGAGCAATCACACGAGGGGACCAGGCTCCCTGATGCTGGAAACGGATGTGGAGGGGGTCTGCCTGATCACCCCCCCTAGAAAAGAGTGTCCATGACATACATTAGGGCAGGGTTGTGCAAACTGGGGGGCGCGAGGCTTTACTAGGGGGGCGCGGGGGTAACAGAGGAATGCGCCGAGAGTGAGACGGCCTCTGTAAACTTACCCAGATTCAGTCACGAGTCCCCATGGCAACGCGGCATCAAATGAAGCCCGTTGCCATGGAGAAGTGACGTCAAATTATGCCCTGCAGCGTCATTTGACGCCACATTAGAGGTGATGGAGGGTGCGACCCAGGAGGAGAGCAGGCAGGGGGGCGCAGGAAGTTTGCGCACCCCTGCATTAGGGCACTGTAAGAGTTAAACTGCGTTGTGGGGTGTTGTTCCCTGATCAGGCATCAAATAATTCTGGATTGGGGTGCTCTACCCAACCTCATGGGTTAGGGCAGGGGGGCGCAAACTTTTTTCCCTGCGCCCTCCTACCGGATGTCCTCCTGTCCGCGCTCCCCCCTCCCTCCTCCTCACCTTGATTCCCGGTGTCTGGGCGTCATGACGTCATGTTGCCATAGCAACGTGACGTCACATTACCCCACAGCGTCATTTGACGCCATGTTGCCATGGCGACACGTCTCCAGATGCCGGCTGAATCGAGGTAAGTATTGTTTACAGAGGCCCTGCAGCTCCCCCAGCACTTAATTTAAGTGCCTTCGGGAAGCGCGAGGGGCCTCCGTAAACCCCGCACCGGTAATCTCGTGCCCCCCAGTTTGTTCACCACTGGGTTAGGGAATCACAACCTAAAAGACAAAGACATCACAAGGTGCAGTCAGGAGGCCTATAACTATTTGGGGTATCCTAAGGTAAGTGGTATCCCAACTTCAACAGACTGGTGGCTACACACACACTGGTAGTAAAATTAGTTAGATGTATATGAGTAACCACACTGAATGAGTGATTGAGATTGATATATATATATATATTTATATATGTCACAGCGCTCTTACAAACCATTATTTCTCATTTATGCTTTATACATTTGTTTTTTTGGCGGATTATGCTGCAATCCTTCGTTACAGAGAACAAAAATAACTAGATAAGAAACAATAGAAAGATACTAATTTTTCACAGAAAACCAGGGGGAAACAAGTAAACATTTTTCTTATGTTTATTTGAATTTTTCTAAGGAAGACAATTACATTGATAAACTGATTCGATATATATTTTTTGCCCTTTAACCACCGACATCTCAATGATTAAAAATGTATAACGCAGTACAGCTCGGGCATACATTTTGATGGTGTAAGCTTTTATTGAAATGATGCATGGACTCAGATTTTAGGACTCGATTTTATTCTTTCAATGGTAATGAGAAGACGACATAATAAACGGCTGACCGACACAGAACAGTTTATTTTTTTTATGGGACAATGTGCTTATGCTCCATTGTGACTTTGTAGATAGAAAAAAAAAATATCATTAGTCTTGTAAAAAAAAAAAAGGAAAAAAACGCTTGTCTGTTATTCCGGGCTGTAGCTGTCTGTTTGAAGAGTGGATTAAGAGAACGTCGCGTTATCGTAAAGTTCGAGTTAAATAATGTACTGAAAACATACATATTTATGAAGTTAAAAGGCACGCTGTATAACTAATCGTACATTCATTTCTGCAAAACTTTACAATAGATTCCTGTGAGAGGATTTGCCAAATTGATAGTTTTAATGGAATGGTAAATGTATGTTTTGCAGACCATAAATATTAACAATGTAATCTACCCCCCCCCCCCAAAAAAAATAAATAAATAAAAATATGTATTAATTATAAATTCATAGTTGTCACCCAAATCTGATATTAAAACACAAAAGTGAGCCCCTGAAGTGTTTCTGAGGCTGCTTCCCTGTGCTTGTGAACAACAAGAAACGCATAAATAAATAAAAAAAAAAAAATGGAAGCAATAAAGTGGTCCACTTTATTTGTTTTTTTTTACATGACTATTTCTCTGAAATGGAAAACTGCCGGGAGATCTGACAGTGATGGATCTGATTAGGAAGGGTGTAGGAAAAGTAAAAGCAATTTAGAGGAAGAAACTATTTTTGAACAGTCTGGGGCTTTAAAGAACCCTACAGGGCCCCAAATAACCCATTCATATTTTCAAAGTGTAGATATAAAAATGACCCCAACTTTGACATCTCTATAGAAACCAAATTGATGCTATTAGTTACCTAGACAGACTAGATTCCATTAACTGGCGCTATTAAAATAGGCACTTCGATAAAAAGGCCCAGTGGACCAAAATAGATCAGTTGAGCAAAACTAAGGTTAAAGATAGAGCGTTAGTGAAAATATTATTTATTGAACAGCGGACAGGAAAGTTAATGTGCATTCTTAAGCAAACCCTTATGGGGCATTAATAATGTATCCCGGTTCTGTTTTTAAGTAACAGTTTGCTCTCAGGGTTTCTTTTAGTGAGAGCCATTGGATAACAGGGAGAGGAAAATACACGAGAACAACAGACGGCTGTAATTGCAGAGCGGCAGAAAATACATTGTGCTATAGAAAGGAAAGTACTTGCCAATGCTTATTATATAATGTATGTTATTACCGATATTATTTTTAGAGGGTTATGTAGCATAACGCTTTTAACCACTATATATATATATAGTGGACCACTCCCCACCCAAATGCCACCCCCACACCACAAACATCCCGGGCAACGCCGGGGCTCTCAGCTAGTAGTATATATATATACATACACACACACACACACATATATACTATACATCTGTTGCCACCTTCCCTCAAATCCTTAGCTCACTGCCTCAACGTGGGGGGAAGGTGGCAACGTGTGCTCAGGAAGATGTATAGTGCACTTGTGCTGGTAGGTTTAACCATGCTATGAAAGCTTGAACAGTATACCCGGCTAAAGAGGGAAAGGTACTTGCCAACATGCAAATGAGGCCGGCATGGCAAGTAAGGCCTCAAGCCCCAAATATAGAGCCCACCAAAAAGCAATGGCCCTCATTCTCCGGCGGCTGGAATGTCCACGGATGACAGTGTTCAGGAAGAAGGCAGAGCGTGCTAAGAATCGCCAGAGGTTAAACAAAAGCTGTAATTCAAACCTAAACCTGGCTACCGACACGTGCCGGACTCTCCAGATAGGCAGCACTGCAAAAACTGGGAGACAAACCTGAAAAGATTACATGGGATATTGTTGGCCTTGGTGAAGTTAGAAGAAAAGATGAAGGCGTCACTGAGCTCAAAAGCGGAAACGTATTCCATTACAGAGGTACCGATAGTGGAAGAATCAGTGGAGCTGGCGTCATCGTTAATAGAGATAGAGTAACAACACAGTGGAGTATGAAAGCTCATCGGAAAGAGCAGCCAACATCGTCATTCAGGTGACAGATACTGTACAGGCTTCAAATAATTCAACATCAAGTCACGCATACAATGATGTGAAAGACTTCTACCATGAAACCAACAAACTTAACAAAGATAATTGTCACCTCAAGATCGTTATGGGAGATTTAAATACAAAGATGAGTACCAATCAGAAAGACAAAGCATCAGTTGGAATCAGTGATTAGCCAGGATTGGCAGAGTTCTGAAAACCTGCCCTCCTTGAGATTAATCTGGCTGCAATGTTGCAGTTCTCCACTGGGCATTCCCCAAAAAGAACTACAACTCCCAGAGGCATTGCAGGCACTTCCTCCTCTGACCCCTATTTAAAGTACAGGAAGTTGCTCCTTCCTGGCGTTTCAACTTTGTTTTATCGCCAGCCCCTGCTCCTGTCACCTGCGTGTGCCCCAGTTTGTCAGTCTTGTTTATGTTACCTTGCCGGTCATCCTGTTTACCCAGGATTGCTTGTCTCTTCCATAATTAAACCCTGTTTGCTATCACTTTCCTTCCTGGATCCGTCATCATCCCAGACTTTAAATAGAGGTCAGAGGAGGAAGTGGGCGAGACCTAGGCTGCAATGCCTCTGGGAGTTGTATTTCTGTTTGCGGAATACCCGGTGGACAACTGCAACATTGCAGCCAGAATAAACTCCATGAGGGCAGGTTTTCAGAACACTACAAACCCCGGCTAATCGCCGATACACAGGTCTTACAGTTGGTAAGTATAGTGATGGTAACAGGAATGAACGTGGGGGACAGATTGGTAGAATTTTCAGAACGTGAAAACGTCTAGATCAGAGATCCCCAATTCCATTCCTCAAGGACCACTAACAGTGCAGGTTTTACGGATACCCCAGCTAGAGCATAGGTGGTTCAGTCAAAATGATTGGGCCACGTGTGCTAATGAGAGGCTATCCTTAAATCCTGCACTGTTAGTGGTCCATGAGGACTGGAGTTGGGGACCTCTGGTCTTGATCATGAATTCATTCTTCAGGAAGAATCCAAATAGAAAATAGACATGGAATAGACCAGAAATGAAATTGACTATATCCTAACAAGAAACACGTGATTGAAGAATGCATGATCCTTAACTGTTGACACAATGAACGATCACTGATTGGTTCGCTGCAGATTACATGTGCAAAGTTGGTAAGAAGAAAACAGGTTAAAAAAAAGAACAAAAACTATCAACATCAATAACCTCAAGAATAAAAACAGATAATTTCAACTAGAACTGAAAACTTGCTTCAGCGCACTCAAAATGCGTGGAGACACTTTAACAAACGATTATGAATACGATACACCACTCATTTTAGGATTTGTACATTCCGAAAAAGCATTTGATTCTATTTACACCTCAGCAGTTCTGCATTAAGAATATAAAATGTTGACAATTCGGTACATTGATAATATAAAGAACATTTACGAGAATGCAACATCAACCATTAGATTCCATGAAGATACAAGCAAGATAAGGATCAGCAAGAGAGAGAAAAGGAGACCTCATGTCGCCAAAGCTTTTCACTGCAACACTAGTAGAATTGGTCAAGACATTAGATTGGGAAGAAAAATAAATCAAAATCAATGGTGAATCACCTACGATTTTCAGATGATATTGTTATTTTTTTTCTACAAGTCTAAAAGACCTCCAGCAACAAATTGGAGAATTCACCGAAGCCACTAAGAATTAATCTATATGTGGCAGGGTTTCCCTCTAAGGACTCGGACATGGTCAGCGCTTATGCGCTTATGCGCTGACCCGTGCTGAGGCGCGCTTACGCTTGGCACTGAGCCCCTGCAGCCGCAATGAGAGCGGCTTTAGCAGGGGCTCGCTTACGCTTACGCAAGCGCGCAGAAGCGTAAGTCTTAGCTAAATTTTACATTTTGGCACTTGCTGGAGCGCAGGGCCGGTCACGTGAGCGGTTCGCCCAATGAGGGCGAACCAGCTCCGTGACGTCACTGGCCCGCCCCCTGACACGCCCCCGGACAGCGCGGTCTAAGGCCAGGGAAAGCACCCTCTTTCCCTCAGCCTCCGCGCGCCTCAGCACGCAATCAGTAAGCATGGACGCAGCCTAATCCCCCGTTAGTCCCCTACCTTTTACTTCAGCTACGACTGGCAGCGGAGATTGGGGGGAGCGTGGGGAGATGGTCAGGAGCTGCCGGTGGGTTGCGGTTGCACCGGTGAGGCGATTGGGTCGCCAGAGCTCCGTGGGAGCAAGTACCGTGGGGGCCGCCATATTGGAAAGGCAGGCGCATGCGCAGTGCGAGTTCGCGCATGCGCAGGACAGGTATGGGGAGCAGAGTTGGAGACTTTGTGGAAGGATAACGCTGGAGAACTGTCACGCCGAGCGACCGAACGCTTCTGAGTGCTATACGGAAGTCTCGCGAGACGAGAGGGAATCTCACGTGACGCGGAAGAAATCTGGATACACAGACCGGCGGATGAGAACGCGGGTCGTCGCTCCAAAGGGCCTTGGACTGAAAGGTGCCGGTGAGCAGGACTATACTGTGAGGGGAGTGCGGGTCACTAACCCCCGGGTCTCTAGCTTTTTAGCTTTGTCGGCGGATGTGTGTCACTCCGGTGGAGATATCCTTTTGCTTATGTTTTTAGTTTTATCGGTCATTACATTTTGTACTTTGTGCGTACACTGGGTATTTTTCCTATATTTTTCCTCTGGGCTCTGAGCTGATCCGGTTATTGTGCTGGAGGATACAAGTCCTATTGTGGAGGATACAGTTGGTCGATCGGATGGAGAGGGGTTACCATCCTTATGAAGCAAGCCAAGAACCTGATAAATTGCTGGTTTTTAGCTATTATCCTGTAAGTGCAATTCTTTTAGCAGGATTTGCTGGTTCTTTTATACAGATTACACTATGTGTTGTTTTTTCTCCCATGCGCTATAGGTCCAAGTGTTCCTGTGTATTTGTGCTTTCTCTCTGGGGGAGAGATTTTGGACTGAGATGCAGGGAGAGATTGAGATAGCTTATTATATATCTGGTGTGTGTTTTGTGTTCATTTCTTTGCGAACCTTGCCCCATTTTTTCTTGTATGCAGGACAGGTATGGGTTGCGGCGGTCATTGGACAGATGCTGCGCATGCGCAGTATGGCAGAGGCGGCAGCCAATACAGCAGATATTCTGAAGGGAAACTACAATCCCCAGTAGCCCCTGGGGCTGCTAGACACATGGGCTGCAGTAGCCAATTGCGTGGCCAGATTCCCCTGCAACCAGAATTATACTTTTTGCGCACTAGGAAGCATGCCAGGAGGAGCTGGGACAAGGAAGGGGTAGGTTGTATGTGCAGGTGGCTGTGGCATTTGCACTAGGCCAGAAACCCCCTGTTAGGCCCCAGCAAGGCCCCGACAACCCTCAGTGTGTGGTTGCTACAGGGACTGGCCCATAGGATAGGGACACGGCCCTGTAGTACCAGAGAGAGGGAGGGACACAGCCAGGACATGTTGACGATTCGGTGATCTGGGACTAGATCATCCTCTGAGACTAAAGACATAGTAAAGGTGGATCACTCCACGCGGGAGCCATCCAATGTAGAGGCGAAGGCTTCGCAGATCACCCTTCTGAATCCGTGGATCCAAACAACAGCATCTGTGCGCCCGGGGGTGGCATCACCCGGCAGGTACCTCACCGCATCACATGTACCAACGTACACCTCAGCTCTAGTGGGCAGCGCTGACTCACACACTTGGGTGGGTGTGGTACTCTGAGGACATGTGTTGGGGAACACGGTGTGGGGTTACGGCCCTGCGAGGCCTGGTGTTACGGTGGTGGCACTATTGTATGTGGCATACAATCGTTCTCCTATCTATAGTAAACTTGTTCTAATTATACTATGGTGTATTGGATATATGTGTCCTGTAACGGGGTCATTCTATACTATAGAATCCCGTACAGGTGGAGGCGCTACCGAGCATCGATCCAGGTACACCCCAGACTCCCAGAAACAGAGGTTCAGGCCTCCTGTGAGCCGCAGGTATTGCACCCTATACACACCGTAGCCACACATCTCCCAGGGGGTGGGGGAAAGAGCGCCACATATATAATAGGCAATAAACTCTAAAAGTAGTTGAAGTTATGCCTTACTAAGCCACTTTTGTTTTTGGGTATGTACAGTAGACAACTTTATTAAATTCAGTGACATCCACTATATGGTGAGATCTCTAGTCTTATAAGTGATGCTTCTTTTGTACTGCACACTTCCCCTATATATTACAGAGCTTCAAGGTCAGCAAGACATTGAAGTAAAACACATGCCTTGAGCAGTTCAGATTGCTTGAAGGTGCAGTGTGACCGACCATTATATATAGGAGATACAATTATTTGTACCATTTTATACATCTGCAAATAGAGCAATATTCAATATCATGGAATGCATCGTGTCTTCGTCCAGTTAGGGGCTCATATCTCCTTCAGGGTACATCAAGGATTGGATTACTGGATAACTCAACCCCTGTAGCGCTTTTTGGTAACTGTAATGGGCATAAAAGCTTCACGACTGTTTATGGGTGTTGTTCATTAAACTTTAATGGCAGTTGGACTTTAATGGCAGTTTCCGTGCGACAGCTACCCTATCAGCACTATTACAATTGAATTAATAATCCCGTATGTATCTAGTGCATCAATAAAGCTCATTAAAGGAGAAGGAGCGGCTCAGTGAGTAAAGACACTGACTGACACTGAGATTGCTGCAGGGGAGCCTGGTTCAATTCCCGGTGTCGGCTCCTTGTGACCTTGGGCAAGTCACTTTATCTCCTTGTGTCTCGGGCACCAAAAACATAGATAGTAAGCTCCACAGGGCAGGGACCTTTGCCTGCAAAATGTCTCTGTAAAGCGCTGCGTACAACTAGCAGTGTTATACAAGAACATGCTATTATTATTACTATTAATATTTTCTTCCATGAGTTTACACAGGTACAAGTAATTAACGCCAGTGATACACTGAATATTTCACAGCTACTGTATGTGACTGATCTAAAAAAAAAAAAATAGATATTTTGTAAACCGTATCCTGATTGTGTTTGTAAATACTGTAAGCAGACGGTTACTGTCCTGGAACTAGATTCCATATTCCTCTGTCTTCCCCTTTAGTTATGGGATTCATTTCTCCCTTCTTTAGTTGCCTGTCAGTTTCCCCTGTCCCAGCAGCAACGCTGTATGTAAAATGCAACATTATTGCAACATGTCGTTTACACAGCCTGTGTTGGTTGCCTGCAGCTCATATTCTCCTAGCTGAGAGTGGGCTATTCCTACCCCCCTGTCCTTGCTGACAGTTAGTATAGTCCCACTTCCTATCTAGTGTGACCCTTACTCCTCATTTCCTTTTGACCCTGGACTCTGAGTGAGTAACTGCCTGCTATCACCCCAGCAAGGCCTTTTTGTTTTACACTGTCTCATTATTGATACACTGCACAGCAGACAGAGAAGCCCTCTCTCCCCACACTCCATCTACAAGCACCTATCTCCCTGTGTTTTCCCTCAATAAAACCAAGAAAGAGAAAAGGACTTGTTTGTGCTTTGGAAGAGGTGAGACACGAGTTAAGCTACCTGGAGTCATTCATACACCATTCGTGACCCTGGCTTCAGGATAGTAAAACAAAGACCTGTGTTGGGGAATCACACAGCAGCTACTACTCAAAGACTTTATGCTATACAGAATAGTCCCTGCACACAAGGCAGCAGCTTTGCAAACAGACTGTACACACAAACCTAACTGCCTTTTTCTCTGTCTGAGTCCACCCGCTGCTCAGCCCCACAGTGAGGAGCCTACGGACACCTGTAAGCACAGCTACCCCAACGCTGCACGCTGCAGGACACCGCTCGGCACCATCTGAGACAGACGCCCTACGCTGACAAGGTAAAAGACCGCACGCCACACGCACTGGCAAAAGGCCTACACACACCTACAGCATGGCAGAACTCAGAGCCTCACCAGACATCACGCAGGAAAGCGATCTCTCAGATACAGAGACCGCTGCGCATCTGCAACAGGCGCAGGCAGGCGCAAGGCCCAAACGGACAGTCACACTGACACAAAAGGGCCGCGAAAAATATGAGAGCGACATTGAAGCGCACCGCGCTAAATTAGAGTTGGCCTGGAAAACAACCGCATTGGAGTTACGCAATGTCGTTAGTATTGGCGATAATGCACAACAGCTCGCGCAGGCAATTATTCAAATAAAGTCTGATCACTCGTGCTACCAAGGGCTGTCAGAAACATACATCACCTACTTGACCAGAACCAACACCGGCGAAAGCCTGCAAGAAAGAGACTTACAAAATAACATTGATCTTGCACGTGACAGCCGCGTGCGGGCCGCCATCACAGACGCTCAAAGCGTGAGAAAAGAGCTCCTCCTGGAGACTGCATCGCAGCGCTCAAGCATATCCAGGCACTCATCTAGATCAGCAAGATCAGCGCAGTCTAACGCGTCCAGCGCAAGCACAAACGCTACCAAGGCGAGAGCCGCTGCAGAGGCCGCACGTGCCCGGGCCGAATATGGTCGGAGAGAGGCAGCCGTAAGGGCAGAAAAGGCGCGCATAGAAGAGGAGGAGCAGGTCGCCGCCGCCGCCTCCGCTGCCAATGCCGCCGCCGCTGCTACCGCCGCCGCTGCCAATGCCGCCGCCGCTGCTACCGCCGCCGCTGCTACCACCGCCGCTGCCAATGCACGTAGAAAGGCCGAATTAGACGCGGATCTAGAGGCTCTAAACAAAGAAGAAGACGCCGCTGCCGCCATAGCCCAAGCCGAAGTCCTAGAAGCAGCTGCGAGACAGGACGGCGGGGAGCTACCCTACAGACGGATTGCCTCAGAGGATCCAGCCCAACGCACTGAAGACTATGTAAGGAGCCTCTTCAGTGTAAACACCAGCGCACCATCTCAACACGGAGGGAGCGACACCACAGACAACGAAGACTCGCTAGGACCACGAGGAGAAGACGCTGCTCCGTCAATGGCACACGCTGCCTGGGATAGCCACAGCCGCAACAGTGATCCACACGCCAGAGCGCACACGGATGCACCACAACAGGCTCGTAATCCAGGTACACCCACGCGGGAGAAAACAGCCCCTCACACTGGCCAGCAGTCATCACGCGTCCACGCCAAGGAAGAGGCGACCGCAAAGACCGTCCCAGCAACTACCTCAGAACGGGGCAAACGCGCCGACGTCTCAGGTCTGACAGACATAGCCAAGTACATGATCCGGCGCGACTTGGTGCACGCAGGACTCATCAGCTTCGACGACCGCCCTGAGAACTACCGGACGTGGAAGTTCACGTTCAAAGACGCAATCGACAGCTTGGACTTCTCAGCAAGGGAAGAGCTCAACCTGTTAGTTAAGTTCTTGGGGAATGTATCCAGGGAGCAAGCGCAGAGACTTCGGACGGCAAACGCACATCAACCCCAAGTAGGTCTGGACCTAGTGTGGGAAAGGCTAGAAGAGACATATGGCAGCCCTGAAGCAGTCGAGGATTCACTCTTCAAAAGAATCGAGAGCTTCCCCAAGATCACGAGTAAAGACTACTCGAAGTTACGAGATCTTGGAGACCTGCTGCAAGAACTGGAGTCCGCAAGGAAAGACCATTCCTTAATAGGTCTCAACGCCCTAGATTCAGCTCGTGGAGTGAGACCCATCCTGGAGAAGCTACCCTTCAACCTCCAAGAAAGGTGGCTTTCACAAGGTTCCAAATACAAAAGGGAGAAGCAGGTTGTCTTCCCCCCATTCTCATTCTTCGTGAGCTTCATCTGCGAAGCGGCAAAGACAAGAAACGACCCCAGCTTTGTCTTAGGGGCGCAAACCACATCCAGCGTTAGCCACCCGAGGAACGAAAGGTCAACAGCAAGGTGCAAGGACTCCAGAACACCCATCTCGGTCCACAGGACGGACGTGCCCCCTACGACCCACGCGAGTCCCAGCCAGACGGCCGACAGGGACAAAAAACCAAGGGACCTTAACAAAGAATGCCCTATCCACAAAAAGCCGCGTCCACTTAACAAGTGCTTCGGATTCAGGATGAAACCCATAGAGGAGCGAAAGAACCTACTCAGGGAATGGGGAGCCTGTTTCAAATGTTGTGCTTCCACAACTCATTTATTCAAGGACTGCAAAGAAGCTATGAAATGCACAGAGTGCGATAGCGACAGGCACATAGCCGCTCTACACCCGGAAGCTATGAAGCCCAAAGCAAGCAAAGCCCCTAACCCTCCGACAAAGCAGGGCGGGGAGGAAGAAGTGGGAGACACACCCCCCCCGACGTCAGTAGCATCCAAATGCACAGAAGTATGCGGAGAAGGAAACGACGGTAGATCTTGCTCTAAAATATGTCTGGTAGCAGTGCACCCAGAGGGACAACCCCAAAGAGCCAAACGGATGTATGCAATCATCGACGACCAGAGCAACCGATCGCTGGTCAGGTCAGAATTCTTCGATATGTTCGGTATACAAGACAGTACTTCTCCTTACACTCTCAGAACGTGCGCAGGGCGAATGGAGACTACAGGGAGAAGAGTGAATGGCTACACCATATGCTCAATAGACGGCAAAGTGAGCATGCCCCTCCCCACGCTCATCGAGTGCAATCACATGGCCGAAGATAGGACTGAGATCCCCACGCCAGACGTGGCGCGACACCATCCCCATCTAAAAACCATTGCCGATCATATCCCACCACTAGACGAAGATGCCCAGATCCTGCTGCTACTTGGCAGAGACATCATGAGAGCACACAAGATCCGCGAACAGCGAAATGGGGACCACAACGGCCCAAGCGCTCAAAGGCTCGATCTAGGATGGGTGGTAGTTGGAGAAGTATGCATAGACAGGATACGAGGACCCGACAACGTAGGCGCCCTACATACGAACTTGTTGGAGAACGGTCGTATATCCCACTTCAAACCTTGTCCGAACCACTTTCAGGTCCACGAGAAGCTCGAGACTAAAAGGAACTATGGAGACGCGCCTGTAGCAAGAAAATACCCCAACGACCTAGGGAGTACAGTGTTCCAGACAACAAAGGACGACGACAAACAGGCGCCATCAATGGAAGACAAAGAATTCTTGAGGTTAATGGATAAGGAGCTCTTCAAGGACGAATTGGGCAGTTGGGTGGCCCCACTACCTTTCCGCTCGCCAAGAAGACGCCTCCCAAACAACAGAGACCATGCTATGTCTAGGCTCTCTTCGCTCCGCCGCAACCTACAAAGGAAACCGGAGACCAAGGAACACTTTGTGGCCTTCATGCAAAAAATCTTCCACAGTGGCCATGCAGAGTCGGCGCCCCCACTGAAAGAAGGCGAAGAATGCTGGTACCTCCCGTCGTTTGGCGTCTACCACCCCCAGAAACCTGGCCAAATCCGAGTGGTATTCGACTCCAGCGCCCAGCATCAGGGAGTCTCCCTAAACGATGTTCTCCTCACCGGGCCGGATCTGACAAACAGTCTTCTGGGAGTGCTGATCCGCTTCCGCAAGGAACCTATCGCCGTAACCGCAGACATTCAACAGATGTTCCACTGCTTCCTTGTGCGAGAAGACAACCGTAACTACCTAAGATTCCTGTGGTACCAAGATGACGACATAGAAAAGGAAATCACGGAGTACCGCATGAAAGTACATGTCTTCGGGAACAGCCCATCACCTGCAGTGGCAGCCTACGGCCTCAGAAGAACGGCCCAAGACGGGGAAGCAGAGTTCGGGAAAGATGCCAGGAGCTTCGTCGAAAGAGACTTCTATATGGACGACGGATTAAAATCAGTTCCCACCGAAGAAGAAGCCGTAGATCTACTCAAGAGGACACAAAAGATGTTAGCAAAGGCCAACCTAAGGTTGCACAAAATAGCTTCCAACAGTGCCACAGTGATGAAGGCGTTCCACGCAGATGATCAAGCACCAGATCTCAAGAATTTGGATCTGGGGACCGACACGCCTCCCATACAGCGGAGCCTGGGGATAAGCTGGAATCTTAAAACAGACACCTTTACGTTCCAGGTAGCCATCGAAGAAAAACCCTTCACACGTCGCGGAGTCCTGTCCACCGTTAACAGTCTCTACGACCCGCTAGGATTCGTGGCTCCTGTCACTATACAAGGGAAGTCCCTCCTCAGAGAAATGTCCTTCGAAAAACAAGAATGGGACACCCCACTACCTCCAGAAAAACGGAAAGAGTGGGAAACGTGGAAACACTCCTTGAAGGCCCTCGAGCAACTTCAAATCCCACGCCCCTATTCACCTATATCTCTCACCGCCGCACACATCAAAGAGCTTTGCGTGTTCTCAGATGCCTCCACCAAAGCTATAGCAGCGGTGGCCTACCTAAAAACCACGGACGTGGATGGAAGTTGCCACATCAGGTTCATCCTTGGCAAAGCTAAGCTGGCGCCACAACCTGACCATACTATACCCAGACTCGAGCTGTGTGGTGCAGTGCTAGCAGTAGAACTGGCGGAGCTTATCGAGAATGAGATGGACAGCAAACCAGATGCCGTCAAACTCTACACAGATAGCAAGGTGGTACTGGGATACATCTACAATAAGAAAAGGAGATTCTATGTATACGTAGCTAACCGCGTAGAAAGAATCAGGAAGTCAACCCAACCAGAACAATGGCACCACGTGCCCACAGAGCAAAATCCCGCAGATCACGCCACCAGATCAGTACCCGCATCTCAACTGCAGAATACGTCGTGGCTCACAGGACCAATGTTTCTTGCGCAGCCTGCGGAAACGCTACCAACCCCAGTTGACGATTTTGAACTCGTGAATCCCGAAAAGGATACGGAGATAAGGCCCCCACAAGTATCTGTGGTACTCACCAATGTATCGCACAAAAACGCATTCGGATCACATCGATTCCAACGCTTCTCAAAGTGGACGGCCCTTCTGCGAACAGTAGCCCATCTCGGGCATATAGCCTCCTCCTTCCGCCAGACACCAGACGGTAAAACTACCGGTTGCCACGGCTGGCACATCTGCAAAGAGCTGCGCACCGTAGAGGAAATTACAAAGGCTAAGGAGACTGTTCTCAGTCATGTTCAAAGGGAAACATATGCGGAAGAGATCAATTGCATTCGCGGAAAGAAGAGTGTTAACAAAAACAGTCCACTTTGGAAGTTGAATCCCTTCATCGACAACGACGGCCTCATGAGAGTAGGAGGCCGCCTCAATAAGTCCCAACTGAGCAGGGAGGAAAGCAACCCTCTTATCATCCCTGGCCGGCATCACATCGCCACTTTGTTGGTGCGCCACTACCACGAACAAGTCATGCATCAGGGACGACACTTCACCGAAGGCGCTATTAGGGCGGCGGGCATTTGGGTCGTTGGCATGAAAAGGTGCGTGGCAAGTAATCTCCACAAATGTGTTAGGTGCCGAATGCTGAGAGGCAAAAGCCAAGACCAAAGGATGGCGGATCTACCTGTCGACAGACTTAATACAGAACCCCCCTTTACCTATGTAGGACTTGATGTATTTGGGCCCTGGATGGTCATCTCGCGTAGAACTAGGGGCGGACTAGCAAACAGCAAACGATGGGCGGTACTCTTCACCTGCATGAGTATGCGAGCGATACACATCGAGGTTATAGAATCTATGGATGCTTCAAGCTTCATAAATGCCCTCAGAAGGTTCTTTGCAGTCAGAGGACCAGTTAAACAAATACGCTCCGATTGTGGTACCAATTTCGTTGGAGCATGTAAGGAATTACAAATAGACACTAAAGATAATAGAGACAATAGTATCAAAAGATACTTGCGCGACCAAGAGTGCACGTGGACATTCAACCCTCCTCACTCCTCTCACATGGGCGGAGCATGGGAACGCATGATCGGGGTAGTCCGGCGTATCTTGGACTCTATGATGCTAAAAAGCAACCTGACTCGACTCACTCACGAAGTGTTAACCACATTCATGGCCGAAATATCAGCGATAATCAATGCTAGGCCTTTGATTCCAGTGTCAACGGATCCAGAATCGCCAAGTATTTTGACGCCAGCAATGCTGCTAACCCAGAAAGTAGGGAACATCCCCACCCCAGTCGAAGGCTTCCACTCTAAAGCTATGTACAAGCGACAGTGGAGACAGGTGCAGCACTTGGCTAACACATTTTGGGATCGCTGGAGACGCGAGTATCTAGTGACACTCCAAGAACGCCATAAATGGCAAACGGTTAAACCGGACATCCAAGTAGGAGACGTGGTTTTGTTGAAAGACAAACAGGTAACAAGAAACAAGTGGCCCATGGGACTTATAATCAAAACCTTCCCAAGCGAAGATGAAAGGGTCCGCAAAGTGGAAGTTCGGGTGACCCAGAACGGGGTCGTTAAGACTTTTTTGAGACCTATCACAGAGACTATCCTCCTAATGCCAAAATCGGACTATCACAAAGAAGAACTGGCTACCAGTTCTATGGACTCTGAGAGACATTGTGGTGCATCAAGCTAACCTAGAGCTGTGCATTCACCTACCTTACCGAGATGGCAAGGACTTAAGCTGGTGGTACCGGGCGGTATCCCATCGTTATGTGGACATGAGTTTTGCATGTTATGTTGTATTGCACATATGTTCCACACATACCTAAAATAGTGGTATCTCCAGATACCAGACGGGGAGTGTCCTGGAACTAGATTCCATATTCCTCTGTCTTCCCCTTTAGTTATGGGATTCATTTCTCCCTTCTTTAGTTGCCTGTCAGTTTCCCCTGTCCCAGCAGCAACGCTGTATGTAAAATGCAACATTATTGCAACATGTCGTTTACACAGCCTGTGTTGGTTGCCTGCAGCTCATATTCTCCTAGCTGAGAGTGGGCTATTCCTACCCCCCTGTCCTTGCTGACAGTTAGTATAGTCCCACTTCCTATCTAGTGTGACCCTTACTCCTCATTTCCTTTTGACCCTGGACTCTGAGTGAGTAACTGCCTGCTATCACCCCAGCAAGGCCTTTTTGTTTTACACTGTCTCATTATTGATACACTGCACAGCAGACAGAGAAGCCCTCTCTCCCCACACTCCATCTACAAGCACCTATCTCCCTGTGTTTTCCCTCAATAAAACCAAGAAAGAGAAAAGGACTTGTTTGTGCTTTGGAAGAGGTGAGACACGAGTTAAGCTACCTGGAGTCATTCATACACCATTCGTGACCCTGGCTTCAGGATAGTTACCATGACCTTTTAAAGCCCTAACCCCTTCTTTTATTATTCTCCTTTATCTTATCGCTGAAGTGGAATAAACAAAACCGACAATGAACGCCCCCTCTCATCCTCAGTCTTCTGCTTGTAACGGATTGGAAATAAATTGAGCTGGGTGAACTGCTCCTTTAAGACGTCGGATTATTTGACTGTGCTACATTAAGCAGTAAAAGGGTTAATACAAGAAGTAACAGCTAGCAAGCATTCCTTCTGTCTATTAGAATTGGTTATCCATCACTTTGCTACTGAAAAAGGCACATCAGCCATGCAGCCATCTTCAATGTATCAACTCAACACAATAGTGGTCCAGTTAATGCATTCTCAGTAAAGCCCTTCAGTTATTATCGCCTAGCAACCAGATGGATGATCAGAGTACTCCTTCAGAAAAATCTTACACACAAGTCTCATCACGCCGAGCAGGCTGTGTAGTGCTTGTATCTCAATACTTATTGGATCTACGTGCCAAAGTCTCCCGGCGGCAAAACTGGGGCAAACTAGTGCAAAACCAGCACTGTATTTATCACAGACAGGGAATCCCATTGAACGCCATTGGAGTTGTTATTTTGGTAACTGGTGTCATTCTTTTGCGCTTGTTTGTCTAATTTTGTCTCCGTTTTGCAGCTGGGAGACCTGTAATAAAAAAATGAATAGGCTTTGGCAAAAGGACGCTTAATATCAAATAATGTTGATTAGGACACAAATCTTAAGTGTACCTCGAACATACAGGGTGCAATGTTTATTTATGTAACACATTTCCCCCCTATCGCAGATGGGGACCATGTGGGGAAATCTACACTTATGTTACCTGGTGTGGTGCGTTACCTGATAAGCTCACAGAAGACCTGAACCTCCGCCACTGGGAGCCTGGGGTTACCTGATTCGTCGTACACAGCGCCTCCACCTGTAAGGGTTCCCAACTGAGTGGGATGGTCCTCTTACAGGAACCACAATAATAAGACACGCACACAGTGTATGCTAATAACTGTTTACTATTGCTAATACTAATAAGTTCGGTACCTGTACCACACAGAATAATGCATATAGCCGTACACATAGAAGTGCACCGGGTGCACACATCAACATAAGTATTCCCCAGAGTACCTTATGTCCAAACCCACCCACGTGTGATGGAGATAGCGCTATCCCTGGACGTGTTGGTGCACTATTTATAGATACCTGCCCGGGGCTCCAGCCCGCGGGTACCGCTATACAACCGGTATGGATCCATCTGATCCAACGTGATGTCCTCTTACGCGTGGGGTGACTTCCAGCATGGATAATATCACCACACCTCCACACCGTCTGTACCTTGACGGGGATCCACCTGTAGCCAGCAGGCCACAGTCACGGCTTGGCTTGGCCTCCACGAAGATAGTCTCTATGTAACTGAGGGGTCTGAGCCCAGACCCAGCAACCAGGCTGCTCGACACTGAGGGTGTCCTAACTTAACCAAATAGCTAAAGGGGCAGATCTCCTTACGTAGGGCCTGTCCATGAAGCATCCACAAACTGGGGAATGGCAACTTATCTGGGACCTCTGGGGGTAACTAGGCCTAGTGCTAGGGTCTACTGCTCCCTGCACACACACCCTAACTCCTCCAGCTCCCAGCTCCAACTGACACTCTTTTTAAAAGCTGTTTAAACTGTCATCTCTCACAGCTTCACTGGTTGCCTAGCAACATGTAACTGCAGCCTCTCTCAACTGTCTCCACTCAGAACTGCCAGCGCAGTCTCCCCTGCACTGAAAAGGCCCCAATTGCAAATGCAGCCGCCCCACTGACTAAGCCGCAGCATGTGACAATCCCCTGAGGGATACGGGGGCTATATTTATATGGTTTTTGATACAGCAGCAACGTTTGATTATTTATAGTGTATGGATATATATATATATATATAAATATAACAGGGTATGTCCATCCGTACCTATTTCTCTCCACATAGTGTATCTGCTATGTAAGTCCTGTTAAGATCCAGGCATTAGAAGGTTAATCTATGGGCCATTGACCCCCCTTCTGCTTCCCCAGAAAGTGAAGGAAGGTATGTGGTGCCTCATGGCCTGTGTACAGCCCCTTGTAGGATGGTACTGTCATGGAACCCGCCTCTTCCAGAGGTTTCTATGGGAGTAGCCAAAGTTAGTGAGCGGTCTTCCTCTCAGCCCTTGCGAGAGAGGAGGTTGGAGTCTGCACCTCATGGTGTGAGGAGGTAGGAGGTTGGAGCTACCTGATCCTCAGGGAGTAAGGTGGGTCTTCCCCATGGTGGGGTCAGCTTGCTCATTTTAGGCTGGCTAGCCTAAAGACCACCTGAATGAGAGCACTATTGAGGAAGGTGCACCGTCTAGAAAGCCTGTGCAAGTGGAGTGTGATATGCTGCTAGAAGAGATGACGCAGAATGCCTGTAATAAAGTACCCTTCAAGATACTTCTGCCTCTGGTGTCAGTTCCTGGGCAGGAGGGAGGTAGTTGTGCAGTGATGGGGGCTGACACCTACACTCCGTGGGATCCATCACTGCTGGAGGCGCTGACACCACCATGAAGAACCCAGAGATCTGTGCGAGCCAATCCTGTTTCTGTCTCTTTACCATATGGCAGACAACTCAGACCTCCTGCAAATCTACAGGTAGAGGACCATACAATCGTGGTAATGCGCCCATTCCCATACACTGGTCCCTAAGTGAAGTTGGGGGGGGGGGGGAGAACACGTGTTATATATATATATGTAGCATAGCCTTCCGGCCGTTACTTATTTTCCTGGGCCCTACCAGTATAAGCCCTGTTATGTGCAGGCAGTGGTTGGGTTAATTCCTTCCAAAAAGGCCCTGTGTGCTTTTGCAGACTTAGATGCATTTGCTGTATCTAAGGGCAGGCCCAGCAACAACCAGAAAGTGTCAGCCTGAGGGAAGTATACTGATAGATCATCACATAAAACAGATGAACCAATCAGTATTCAGACCTGCTCTGTTATGGGGTGGGGTTATAAACATCTCCTCAGGGTTGATTCTGGCACTTTCTCAGAAGTGAGTTAGTCTGTTTCCCTCCTCCTGAGGAGTGGGAGTGGGGAAGTATATCTTGAGACTATTAGGGACAATAGTCCGGATGGGGCCTGCAAGGCCTTATCTCTAAAGGAGGGATGTATTGTCTGCTGACTTTTGAGTAAAGGAATAAAGAACCAGTTGCATCATAACTTCTTGTGATCACTATCTGAGAACTAAGAACAAGGTGTCAGTATGGACTCTTCTTCCACCCAAAGGACCCATGCTGACTGAAGGCGCTCTGCACCCATGACTAAGGTACCCTGTAAACCTGTCCTGTTCTTCCCACAACACCGTAGAGCATTCAGCCCTCCTGTTGCCACACAGGTACTGCACCACTATACAAACGGAGTAGCCAGAGGAGAAGATGACCCCAATCTCACTTAGGGGGGGGGGGTACAAGGACTACATATATATAAATATATAAATATATATATATATATATATATATATATATAAATATATATATATATATATATATATATATATATATATATATATATACAGAACAAACAAAAAATGAAGTGGTGCCTCTAAATATAACTAATTAATATAGTGAACCGGTCAAGCTGATCATGAAAAGGTGCTTGGTGGGGTGGCTAATTGGAGACTAATACACAATGATATAGACTAAAAATATATAGTAATAAGGACTAAATCACAGCTTGTATTAGATATAAAAATCCTATATATGGGTTAAAAAATATATATAAAAAACTTTAATGCCACAAAATATAAAAAATGAAAAAATATATAAGGAAAAAACCTTCAATAATTAAAAAAGTCCTGTTCCAATGATAATTGCACCAAGTTCTTGCAGCCCGTTTCGAAGGGATCACCAGTCCCTAACCATATCTGAAAAAAAAGAAAAGAAAAAACAGGCGCAAACCTAGTGCATTAACATAATAAAATTTGTATTTCAAGGAACATAAAATCTTTCAAATGCCCACTCACAAAGGTTAAAACGATAAATAGCAGGTGTGAGATAGGCTCTCATGTGCCGTCAGCTCAATCCTCTCAATGTAGCTCCAGGTACTGGCGTCGTCACGTGACTCCCCTCGTGTAGCCGATGAACCGGTGAACCGGAAGCGGAAGCTCGCATTCCGGACAGCAAAAGTCCTCCAAGTTCTCTATGGTTGGGTTGTATTGGAGCCGTGTGAAACACACAAAGGATTGAGTCTCTGGTAACAACTGGCCTCAGTGCTCGTGGGCAAATGGCGGTCCCAAACTAGTCACGCCCTACGCGTTTCGTCATCGATGATGACTTCCTCAGGGGATACCCTCCAAGCGCCCCTCCATGATATTTATAGGGAGATATTTGCATAAGATTAGCCAATATTCAATAAAAGTAATTAACCAATTAATTAAACAAATAATTAGCATCTCATTCTACAAGTGTGTAACATTGATGTATATGTTATGAGGACCCCATTAAGTTAACAGAGAAAAAGTTTACACGTCAGTCATATATTGTAATTACCAATTCATTTGTGATTGACAATTATTTATATATTAAGAATACAATCTATCACTTGGAAATCCAACGTGCATGACAATATGATTAGAGTAATGATAGTTAAAAACAAGTGTTTTTTAGGAGACTAGTGATAAGAAATGTACCAATAGATTGGCATAATGCGACTATATATCCATATTCAAACTACTTTATATTTGAATCAAAAATGAAGAGCTAGAAAATTAAGTAGAAAAGTAAGCCCCTATACTGATGAATACTAATTTACATCAATTTGAGAAGTGTGTGGCAAGAAATGCTCTTTAGAACCCTTCTTAAAACATAATATTTCATTATTGTAATTCTTTAATGTAATTCTTTAATGTTTAGAAATTAAAAAATAAACTGGGTTAATAGTACCTAGTACTCAAAGGCAATCATTATAGGTTATTCTCAAAATAGACAATGAAAAACCATTAACATAATAATGATAACAATAATTGCTAACCTTAATTGTGGATTCCGGTTGGAGCCAAAGGAGGCGATTTTAAAGCAAGGACAGGAGAAGGACCAATGTTAGCCACCAATGTGTGCTAATATGATGAACTATGTGTCTCAATAAATATATATAATGTAAAATGAAGAATTTTCATTTATATGTGTATTTGTGTTGTTCGATAGGTATGTGATATGATAACTGATGATTGAATGTACAATAAAAAATAAAATTAGAAATAAAAGTAAAAATGAAAGATGATATGAAATGATGTGAATGTAAATGATACTGTAGGATCTATATGAAATATGTGGATAATGCACAATACAAATTGGAAATAATTAGAATGATATAATGAAAATTAAATATATGATAAATAGAAGTATATGCAAAAGAAAAATGTGAATGAATGTAAGAGGTAAAAAATGATAAATAAAAAATGAAAATATAAATAAAAATGAAAATAAAGATAAAAATGAAAAAAAAAATAATAATAAAAATAAAATTAAGATTGATAATGAAATGAATAAAATGAAAATGATAGATGAAAAATAAATGAAAAGTACTGAAATGAAAGACTATTTGTGGAGATAAACCGTACGCAGCAGTGTGCTGTGTACCCTACAAACTGTCCTCTCTATGTGTAGGGTGACATTCAATAATCAGAATGTCGACCATAGCCCAGAGGGAGTGCAAAACACTCAACCCAGACCTCTGGAAGAAAACCCAAACGAGTGATCAAACTATGGTACTAATGTCAATATGATCATTGTGTCCCTTTGGAGATGTAGTATCCAATATGTACATCCAATATGTTTCTCTTGTACAACATTTTTGAAAACGATCACCTCCCATGTAGGAGGGGGGAATGAATTCAATACCCATAATGGAGAGGGACTTTGGATCTTTGTTATGATTGGCACAAAAATGACGGGAGAGGCTATGAGTCTGACACCCATGTATAATGTTGCGCCGATGCTCCAAGAACCGTGTACTTAGAGCCCTTGATGTTCGGCCTACATATTGTGTGCCACATTCACACGAAATAAGGTACACAACATATTCACTTAAACAATTGATGTAATCTTTTATATCATATGATGTGCCATTCGAAAATGATGAAAATTTGTTAGTTTTTGTTAGATGTTTGCAAGTCAAACAACGGCCTCTTCTGCATCCAAAGTTCCCCATCCCTTTGGCTGAATTTGAATCAGTTTCCTTCTTAGTTTTGAGTTTACTTGGAGCAATTAGAGTTTTAATACTCCTGGCTTTTCTAAAGACTGTTGGAGCATATTCAGGTACTAGATGACCTATTACGGGATCGTTACGTATAATATTCCAATGACAATTTAGTATGTTTCTAATTTGTTTGGCGGATTGATTGTATTGAGTGATAAACTTTGGTATATTACCTTCTTTGTTCTCCATTCTCCTATTTACACGTAACGATTTAGATTTATTTTTTGATTTTTCTAGTAATGTCTCACGTTTTATAATACTAGCATCCTGAAATGCTTTGGTGACAACAGACATATCATAACCCTTCTCTTGAAATTTTTTAGAGAGATCCTCACCCTGTGATATGAAATCAGTGTCCTCTGAGCAGTTGCGCCTAATTCTGTAGAACTGACTTTTGGGTACGTTATCTAACCACTTTTTATAGTGGTTACTGCCGTAATGTAGGTAACTATTAGTTGACACTGATTTGAAATGTGTCTTTGTCTGAATTTGTTGCTCCTTACCAATGAATAGTTCCAAGTCCAAAAAAGTTATAGTATTTGGATGAATAGTGTATGTGAAACTCAAACCCATTTCATTATCATTGAAGGATGTCAGAATCTCCTCCAGGATTCCCCTCCTGGTGTTCTATGGCCGTTTCATAGATGATATTATTATTATCTGGGATGGTGAGAGGGGAATCCTGGAGGAGATTCTGACATCCTTCAATGATAATGAGATGGGTTTGAGTTTCACATACACTATTCATCCAAATACTATAACTTTTTTGGACTTGGAACTATTCATTGGTAAGGAGCAACAAATTCAGACAAAGACACATTTCAAATCAGTGTCAACTAATAGTTACCTACATTACGGCAGTAACCACTATAAAAAGTGGTTAGATAACGTACCCAAAAGTCAGTTCTACAGAATTAGGCGCAACTGCTCAGAGGACACTGATTTCATATCACAGGGTGAGGATCTCTCTAAAAAATTTCAAGAGAAGGGTTATGATATGTCTGTTGTCACCAAAGCATTTCAGGATGCTAGTATTATAAAACGTGAGACATTACTAGAAAAATCAAAAAATAAATCTAAATCGTTACGTGTAAATAGGAGAATGGAGAACAAAGAAGGTAATATACCAAAGTTTGTTACTCAATACAATCAATCCGCCAAACAAATTAGAAACATACTAAATTGTCATTGGAATATTATACGTAACGATCCCGTAATAGGTCATCTAGTACCTGAATATGCTCCAACAGTCTTTAGAAAAGCCAGGAGTATTAAAACTCTAATTGCTCCAAGTAAACTCAAAACTAAGAAGGAAACTGATTCAAATTCAGCCAAAGGGATGGGGAACTTTGGATGCAGAAGAGGCCGTTGTTTGACTTGCAAACATCTAACAAAAACTAACACATTTTCATCATTTTCGAATGGCACATCATATGATATAAAAGATTACATCAATTGTTTAAGTGAATATGTTGTGTACCTTATCTCGTGTGAATGTGGCACACAATATGTAAGCCGAACATCAAGGGCTCTAAGTACACGGTTCTTGGAGCATCGGCGCAACATTATACATGGGTGTCAGACTCATAGCCTCTCCCGTCATTTTTGTGCCAATCATAACAAAGATCCAAAGTCCCTCTCCATTATGGGTATTGAATTCATTCCCCTCTCCTACATGGGAGGTGATCGTTTTCAAAAATTATGTACAAGAGAAACATATTGGATACTACATCTCCAAAGGGACACAATGATCATATTGACATTAGTACCATAGTTTGATCACTCGTTTGGGTTTTCTTCCAGAGGTCTGGGTTGAGTGTTTTGCACTCCCTCTGGGCTATGGTCGACATTCTGATCATTGAATGTCACCCTACATATAGAGAGGACAGTTTGTAGGGTACACAGCACATTGCTGCATACGGTTTATCTCCACAAATAGTCTTTCATTTCAGTACTTTTCATTTATTTTTCATCTATCATTTTCATTTTATTCATTTCATTATCAATCTTAATTTTATTTTTATTATTATTTTTATTTTCATTTTTATTTTTATTTTTATCTTTATTTTCATTTTTATTTATCATTTTTTACCTCTTACATTCATTCACATTTTTCTTTTGCATATACTTCTATTTATCATATATTTAATTTTCATTATATCATTCTAATTATTTCCAATTTGTATTGTGCATTATCCACATATTTCATATAGGTCCTACAGTATCATTTACATTCACACCATTTCATATCATCTTTCATTTTTACTTTTATTTTTATTTCTAATTTTATTTTTTATTTTTTATTTTACATTCAATCATCAGTCATCATATCACATACCTATCGAACAACACAAATACACATATAAATGAAAATTCTTCATTTTACATTATATATATTTATTGAGACACATAGTTCATCATATTAGCACACATTGGTGGCTAACATCGGTCCTTCTCCTGTCCTTGCTTTAAAATCGCCTCCTTTGGCTCCAACCGGAATCCACAATTAAGGTTAGCAATTATTGTTATCATTATTATGTTAATGGTTTTTCATTGTCTATTTTGAGAATAACCTATAATGATTGCCTTTGAGTACTAGGTACTATTAACCCAGTTTATTTTTTAATTTCTAAATATTAAAGAATTACATTAAAGAATTACAATAATGAAATATTATGTTTTAAGAAGGGTTCTAAAGAGCATTTCTTGCCACACACTTCTCAAATTGATGTAAATTAGTATTCATCAGTATAGGGGCTTACTTTTCTACTTCATTTTCTAGCTCTTCATTTTTGATTCAAATATAAAGTAGTTTGAATATGGATATATAGTCGCATTATGCCAATCTATTGGTACATTTCTTATCACTAGTCTCCTAAAAAACACTTGTTTTTAACTATCATTACTCTAATCATATTGTCATGCACGTTGGATTTCCAAGTGATAGATTGTATTCTTAATATATAAATAATTGTCAATCACAAATGAATTGGTAATTACAATATATGACTGACGTGAAAACTTTTTCTCTGTTAACTTAATGGGGTCCTCATAACATATACATCAATGTTACACACTTGTAGAATGAGATGCTAATTATTTGTTTAATTAATTGGTTAATTACTTTTATTGAATATTGGCTAATCTTATGCAAATATCTCCCTATAAATATCATGGAGGGGCGCTTGGAGGGTATCCCCTGAGGAAGTCATCATCGATGACGAAACGCGTAGGGCGTGACTAGTTTTGGGACCGCCATTTGCCCACGAGCACTGAGGCCAGTTGTTACCAGAGACTCAATCCTTTGTGTGTTTCACACGGCTCCAATACAACCCAACCATAGAGGACTTGGAGGACTTTTGCTGTCCGGAGGGTCTCTTCCCAGCCGAACACTGAATGTGAGCTTCCGCTTCCGGTTCACCGGTTCATCGGCTACACGAGGGGAGTCACGTGACGACACCAGTACCTGGAGCTACATTGAGAGGATTGAGCTGACGGCACATGAGAGCCTATCTCACACCTGCTATTTATCGCTTTACCTTGTGAGTGGGCTATTTGAAAGATTTTATGTTCCTTGAAATACAAATTTTGTTATGTTAATGCACTAGGTGTGCGCCTGTTATTTATTTTCTTTTTTTTTCATATATATATATATGTAACCCCTCTAATTTTGGCTCTCAGACTCATAACTAAAGCTGAGGCCGGGGCCTGAGACCCTCTTAATAACTTAATTGGCTACACGTGGCCTTTGTCAGATGGCAGGAATAACACAGACACAGTATGACCAATACAACTAGTTTACTGGCACCTTACTGACTGGTACCTTGTGGTCCTCAGATGAGGATCACTACAAACAGTATATAGAGTAATATACAATCCCCAAATAACACTGCCGGGTGTGAGTCTGTGTCAGGGGTGTAGTAGCCACCCAGTCCTAGGTATGTTGGCGTATGATGGTGCTGGCACACCGTGGGAGCTCATGGTTTACTGAACCTGTTGCAAGGCCTGTTCTTCAAAAAGGTGCTTCGGTACCACTGTCTTTATAGCCGTTGAGGTTCCTCCCCCCCCCCCCCCCCCCCAGCCGCATTTGGTCTCGCTCCACATCTCGCACTGTAGCTCACTCTCTCTCTAGCTGCCACATGTACACGTGCATGCTCTCTGCAAACCGAAGCGAATAGCCCTCAGGTCCACACAGATCTAATCCAACATGGCTGCCGCCCTTCCTCAAGGCTCCTCCATCATAGTCCCTTCTCTTCCACAGCCATTATTATTGGCTGCTCACATGTCCATCACAGTCACATGTCCAGAGCACATTGGATAGAAACTTGCCAGGGAGCAATGTGAGAGTGTGAGAGTGTGTTACCTCATCACACAGGGGCTTACACATACATACATACATACATACATACATACATACATACTTGAGCTCATCACACAGGGGGTTACATATATATACATACATACAGTACATACATACATACATACATACATACATACGTGAGCTCATCACACAGGGGCTTACACATACATACATACATACATACATACGTACTTGAGCTCATCACACAGGGGGTTACATATACATACATACATACGTGAGCTCATCACACAGGGGCTTACACATACATACATACATACATACATACATACATACATACGTACTTGAGCTCATCACACAGGGGGTTACATATACATACATACGTGAGCTCATCACACAGGGGGTTACATCCTCCCCCTGCTAAAAATGTTGATGTCCCCATCAACTAGATGAGAGTCCTTGTGGCACATTATACAAATATCTCACGTTTTCCTCGCTAGTTAAACACATGGGAACAAACCTACACACGTACAATTTTTACAGATTGCAGTACTGTTACACCACATGGCCCCAGAGCTCCCAGGGTCACCTATCTCTAGTCATAGGTACTGCCCATCTAACCATACCAACCACAGGAACCTCTGTAGGGACCCCTGGAGAACCATAAGTCAGTCTCGTGGGGAGGGGGGGTTCTAGTCTCCCTTTTTGGATGTGTCGAGTACGCCGGGGGTACTACTGTTATCTCCCCTTGCTTTTCAGAGGATCCACATGGTACTGGTGGACCGTGTTCTGCGGCCCCTACACTTATGGGGGGCTTGCAACGCTCTAGCACTATGGCATCTTCAGTCTTGCTGTCCTGTTCAATGGACCACACTGGGGGTAATTCCTCTGCTTCGGGATCCAACTCAATAACATCTGTTTCTCTGGTCGCATTGGGGACTCCTCTTGACATATTTGTTTCGAAATAGCTGTCTCTGAGTAGGTTTACTGGTTATGCACTTCTTTAACCCAGGCTGTGCTGAAAAGCTGTGTAATGCGGCCGGCATAAGCTTATAGGGCTCCATGTTAAAATGGATAAGAATTAACGAGTGACACATTGTGCTCATTTGCATGTCATTACCCAGAATCCCTGGCTGCAGTGGAAGCATTGTATGTTAAGAGATAATGGAGAAAGGCAGCGTTGCAAAAATATTTTTCAATTCTTATACTTGCCTGATATGTTTCTAACAATGTAGCAGTCAACTGCATTTAACATGCCACTGTCATTAATACACTTTGGCCCAAGGAGATCATTTTTAGCTCTGCATGCAAACCCTCTTCTCTTGGGGTGTTGAATGTGGAACCAAATAGAAATTAAGTTAGGCTTTTGTTAAGCAAGAATGCCCATCTTAGCAAGTTCTGTACTTTTTTTTTTTTTTTGCACTTGTGTTAACTTGTCTCTCTGAATTCCCTTCATCTTGACAGATGCTTGCCCACAGCAGCCTAAGGGCACAAAAAGGGCAGAGCAAGTTGAAGAGAACTAATGCAGCATACACACAGACTGGTTTCCTTAGAGACAGAACTTCGTGGAGAAAGTGAATAGAATTTCTTGCCTTACTGAATATCATTTCCCAGCTGGTTCGGACCTAAAAAGATAAACCACTGAGGATGACCAAGATCTTTGCAGGCATTTCTTATGGAGGAACATTGGATTCTCTGCGATACACTAATTCAAGATTTATCCAGAACATTTTCTGTGATACGCTGTGTTTTTTCTAGTGTGCTTTTTTTGGACACCTTATTTTAGGAAGTCACAAGAAACTCCGTGTAGTGATTATGACATTATTAGGAAGGGGGCTGGAATACTAGTTGGGATCTGCTTTTCTTTCACTATATTTTCTTATTTCAAGTTGAATTTTTGTTATTGTAGTTGAGATATAAATACATGTTTTCTTTACTTCGGGTTTTAGCGCGTTTTCCCTACAAAAACACAACTGGATCCAATAACATTAAGGTAGGACTCCATCCTGCTCAATATTTTTTGATTGGGAGAAGGCCAATTAAAGGCCTTAATTTTTTTCTTGCCTTACTGGCTTTGGGGGGGGTCCCACAGAGTTCAACTGGAGTGCTCCCATTTCTAGAGACTCCCCAGTGGCCTTTAATCTCCCAGGCAAAAATACTTGCCTGGGAGAACAATATAGCCACCAGGTCAGCTTTGGCTTTCTATTGTTGACCCCTGGCAGCCATATTTGTAGTTTGGGCCATAAACTGGCAACATTTTTCAATTTACCAACAACCTGGAAGCTGATAGCACCATGGTTGAAGTCTGTTGACCCTTTCACCCCTGGTTCTACTAAGGCAGGGGTGCGCAAATGTTACCCCCTGCACCCCCCCCCCCCCCCACCCGCCGCATGGTCTCCTCCCCTCATCTTGGCTCTGGCGTCAAGTGACGTCATGTTGCCATGATAACGCGTTGCTGGAAGCCAAGGCAAGTGAATTACAGAGAAACAAAAAGAGCCATTCCTGCGCTCCTACCAATTAGGCTAAAATAAAATAATCTCATGAAAAAGGATAGTTTTGTTAAACCCTTTGGCCAAAGCATTTATAAGCCTGCATGCCACGACAAGGCATACCCGTAATGCAGGTACCTACACTGAATATATGTCATAATTGTCCCATGGACCTGTGAAAAGATGTGTGAACGCCCTGAAGGGGTTAAATAAAGCATAAGATTATGTGAGAAGTGCAATTAAAATCTGTCCAAAGCCAGTAACATAGTTACCTTACTGTAGAGGTAAACTGTGGGTGCACAAATTCCCTGGAGTGAATATAATAAAACTTACACAACTTACTGCATACTCCCATAGGGCATTTTAAATATAGTATCACTGAAACACATAGGGGTAGGTTTATTGGCTCATCTGCTTTACATACTGTAGCAGTTACTGAGCCCCTACCAATTTTCCAATTAGTGCAGGTATAATACACCCCAGTGTCAGTCTCACAGCACCCTCCATTGAAGAGTAGGTGAATGTATAAGGCTGACAGAGAGATATTTATGTGTAAGTTTTATTATATTCATTCAAGGGAATTTGTGCACCCACAGTTTACCTCTACAGTAAGGTAACTATGTTACTGGCTCTGGCCAGATTTTAATTGCACTACTCACATAAGCTCATGCTTTATTTAACCCTTTCAGGGCTTTGTCACATTTTTTCACCAGTCCGTGGGACAATTATTACATATATTCAGTGTAGGTACCTGCATTACGGGTATGCCTTGTCATGGCATGCAGGCTTATAAATGCTTTGGCCAAAGGGTTTAACAAAATTATCCTTTTTCATGAGATTATTATTTTAGCCTAATTGGTAGGAGCGCAGGAATCGTTCTTTTTGTTTTTCTATATGTAAGGCCGATATTTTTACCTGCAGCAAACTTCTATAGGGAGGAGCGCGGTATTATGTACAGCTTCTCAAGTGAATTACAGAGGCTTCGCGCGTTCCCCCGGCATTTAATTTAAATGCTTTGGGGAAGAGCGCGGGTCCTCTGTAACCGCCACGCCCCTCTGGGGGGAACTCCCCCCCAGTTTGCGCACCCCTGTACTAAGGTAAGTGAAAAAGGGGTTTTGGGGTTTGCTGCTTTAATACTAAATCTTATTGATGACTCATCAGACTATCTTATACTATATTAGTGAAAGCACTGTATGTTTGCCTGCCTGCATGCATGCCTGCCTGCCTGCCTGGATCTCCGGTGTCCCTAGGGGAAATCTCATTGGTCCCTTGGGCCGCCCCCGCACACCTCTCATTGGCCTGAGGCGGAGTGACGGGCCAAAGGACACACAGGGACACACACACACACACACAGGGACACACACACACAGGGACACACATACACAGGGACACACACACACACACACACACACACAGGGACACAAACACACACACACACACACACGGACACACACACACGGACACACACATACACACAGTAGGGGGGGGGTGTACATTAGCAGCATGTATAACCCGGGGGGTGGGGCTCACATACCCACCGGTCCCGGAGCCTCCGCCTCTTCCTCCCCGAACATCAGCTTCCACACCCGCGCGCACCTCCTCCTCTCCCCGTGTCCCGCGCTTTCAGCCCCCCCCCCCTTCCCCCGGCGCCGCTACAGTCAGCGGGGGAGCGAGCGCCCGGGACACAGCGGGGGAGCGGCCACAACACGCTGCTTCCCGCCTCAGATCCACGTGGGAGCTTCCGGACGGGTGAGTGAGCGGCCTTCACCTCCCCTCACCCCCCTTCACCTCCCCCTCACCTCCCCTCACCCCCCTTCACCCCCCTTCACTTTAGCTCCCCCCTTCACCTCCCCCCTTCACCTCCCCTCCACCCCCTCCCCCCCGGCGCCGCTACAGTCAGCGGGGGAGCGAGCGCCCGGGACACAGCGGGGGAGCGGCCACAACAAGCTGCCTCCCGCCTCAGATCCACGTGGGAGCTGCCGGACGGCTGAAGCAGCTGCCGGGTGAGGGAGCGGCCGGACGGGTGAGTGAGCGGCCGGACGGGTGAGGGAGCGGCCTTCACCTCCCCTCACCCCCCTTCACCTCCCCTCACCCTCCCTCCACCTCCCTTCACCTCCCCTTCACCCCCCCTCCACCCCCCCCTTCACCTCTCCTCCACCCCCCCTTCACCTCCCCTCCATCCCCTCCACCTCCCCTTCACCTCACCTCCCCTCCACCCCCACCCTTCACCTCCCCTCCACCCCCCACCCCCTTCACCTCCCCTCCACCCCCACCCCCTTCACCTCCCCCCCTTCCCACCACCTCCCCCCCACCCCCTCCGTTCCCCCCCCTTCCCACCACCTTCCCCCCCCCTTCCCACCACCTTCCCCCCCACCCCCCCTTCCCACCATCTTCCCCCCCACCCCCCCTTCCCACCACCTTCCCCCCCACCCCCCCTTCCCACCACCTTCCCCCCTTCCCACCACTTCCCCCCTCCTCCCCACCCCCTTCCCCCCTCCCCACCACCTCACCCCTCCTCCCCCTTCCCACCACCTCCCCCCCCTTCCTCCCCCCGCCCCTCCCCCCTCCTCCCCACCACCTCCCCCCTTCCCACCACCCCCCTCCCTCCCCCCCCTTCCTCCCCCCGCCCCTCCCCCCTCCTCCCCACCACCTCCCCCCTTCCCACCACCCCCCTCCCTCCCCCCCCTTCCTCCCCCCCTTCCCCCCCTCTCCTCCCCCCTCCTCCCCACCACCTCCCCCCCTTCCCACCACCTCCCCCCTCCTCCCCCCCCTTCCCACCACCTCCCCCCTCTACCCCCCCTCCTCCCCACCACTTCCCCCCCTTCCCACCACCTCCCCCCTCCTCCCCCCCTTCCCACCACCTCCCCCCTCTACCCCCCCTTCCCACCACCTCCCCCCCATCCCACCTCCTCCCCCCCCCTTCCCACCTCCTCCCCCCCTTTCCCACCTCCTCCCCCCCCCTTTCCCACCTCCCCTCCCCCCCTTCTCCCCCCCCTTCCCACCTCCTCCCCCCCCTTTCCCACCTCATCCCCCCCCCCCTTCCCACCTCATCCCCCCCCCCCTTCCCACCTCCTCCCCCCCTTCCCACCTCATCCCCCCCCTTCCCACCTCCTCCCCCCCCCCTTCCCACCTCCTCCCCCCCCTTCTCCCCCCCCTTCCCACCTCCTCCCCCCCCTTCCCACCTCCTCCTCCCTCCTTCTCCCCCCCCTTCCCACCTCCTCCTCCCTCCTTCTCCCCCCCCCTTCCCACCTCCTCCTCCCCACCTCCTCCTCCCTCCTTCTCCCCCCCCCTTCCCACCTCCTCCTCCCCCCCCTTCCCACCTCCTCCTCCCCCCCCCTTCCCACCTCCTCCTCCCCCCCTTCCCACCTCCTCCTCCCCCCCCTTCCCACCTCCTCCTCCCCCCCCCCCTTCCCACCTCCTCCTCCACCCCCCTTCCCACCTCCTCCTCCACCCCCCCTTCCCACCTCCTCCTCCCCCCCCTTCCCACCTCCTCCCCCCCCTTCCCACCTCCTCCTCCCCCCCCCTTCCCACCTCCTCCTCCCCCCCCCCTTCCCACCTCCTCCTCCCCCCCCCCTTCCCACCTCCTCTTCCACCCCCCATTCCCACCTCCTCTTCCCACCTCCTCCTCCACCCCCCATTCCCACCTCCTCCTCCACCCCCCATTCCCACCTCCTCCTCCCCCCCTTCCCACCTCCTCCTCCCCCCCCCTTCCCACCTCCTCCTCCCCCCCCCTTCCCACCTCCTCCTCCCCCCCCTCCCACCTCCTCCTCCCCCCCCTTCCCACCTCCTCCTCCCCCCCCCCCTTCCCACCTCCTCCTCCCCCCCTTCCCACCTCCTCCTCCCCCCCTTCCCACCTCCTCCTCCCCCCCTTCCCACCTCCTCCTCCCCCCCCTTCCCACCTCCTCCTCCCCCCCCTTCCCACCTCCTCCTCCCCCCCTTCCCACCTCCTCCCCACCTCCCCTTCCCCCCCCCTTCCCACCTCCTCCTCCCCCCCCCTTCCCACCTCCTCCTCCCCACCTCCCCTTCCCCCCCCCTTCCCACCTCCTCCTCCCCCCCCCTTCCCACCTCCTCCTCCCCCCCCCTTCCCACCTCCTCCTCCCCCCCCTTCCCACCACCTCCTCCCCCCCCCCTTCCCACCACCTCCTCCCCCCCCCCTTCCCACCACCTCCTCCCCCCCTTCCCACCTCCTCCTCCCCCCCCCCTTCCCACCTCCTCCCCCCCCTTCCCACCTCCTCCCCCCCATCCCACCTCCTCCCCCCCCCTTATCCCCCCCCTTCCCACCTCCTCCCCCCCTTTCCCACCTCCTCCCCCCCCTTCCCACCTCCTCCTCCCCCCTTCCCACCTCCTCCTCCCCCTTCCCACCTCCTCCTCCCCCCTTCTCCCCCCCCCCTTCCCACCTCCTCCTCCCCCCCCCTAACGTACACGTAGACACACACACACACACACATGTACACACACACACACACACACACACATGTACACGTACACACACACACATGTACACGTACACACACACATGTACACATACACACACACACACATGGAAACATACACACACATGGAGACATACACACACACATGGAGACATACACACACACATGGAGACATACACACACACATGGAGACATACACACACACATGGAGACATACACACACACACGGAGACATACACACACACACGTATACACTCACACACACGTATACACTCACACACACGTATACACTCACACATGTATACACTCACACGTATACACTCACACGTATACACACACACACACACGTATACACACACACACGTATACACACACACATGTATACACACACACATGTATAGACACACACATGTATACACACACACACATATACACACACACACACACACGTATACACACACACGTATACACACACACGTATACACACACACACACGTGTATACACACACACACGTGTATACACACACGTGTATACACACACGTATACACACACGTATACACACACATGTGTATACACACACACACACACACATGTGTATACACACACAAACATGTTGTATACACACAATATATACATACACACAATGTATACATACACACATGTATACATACACACATGTATACACACACACACACACATACAATTTATACACACAAACATGTATACACACACACACATGTATACACACACATGTATACACACACGTACACATGTATACACACACACACACACACACACACATACAATTTATACACACAAACATGTATACACACACACACTATCCCCAGCACCACCACATCAGCACACCGGTATCCCATGCCCCCCCAGCACACTGGCATTCTCGGCTCCCCGCCATTCCCAGCCCCCATCAACACCATCAGCACCCACACATCGCCACCTTTGCACCTCCCCCATCGGCACACCCACATCCAGACCCCCACATCAGCACCAAACCCTCCCAAATCAGCACACCGATACAATCACCATCAGTACAGCCACAGCAGCACTACCACCGCACATGGGCCGCGTGGACCACTCCCCTGCCAAATGCCACCCCCACACCACAAACATCCCGGGCAACGCCGGGGCTCTCAGCTAGTTACTAATAAAACTGTGTTTTTGTAATCAGTCAGTATAGTGTCCTGAGCTCGTGGGGGGAACACACGCTCAATAAGGCCCCAAACTGCCCCTCAGTGTAGAGTGTGCAGGCAGCATGGGGGGTATAGCTGTCACTCACTGCGGGGCTTCCAAAGTCATGCCCCACAATGCCTTGCTGTTGTGGATGCAAAGCATTGTGGGGAGCGACATTGGAAGCTCCTGCTGTAAGTGACAGCGATACCCCCCACACTACGGAGCAGTTTGGGGCCTTACTAAGTGCGCAGTCCCCACACGGGCTGAGGAACCCGCTATACATCCAGAGACCCGCCAGAATATTTTTGTTTTTGGCTAACCCCTTGGAGACCCCTCACGCACCCCATGTTGGGTATCAGTGATCTGAAAGATGTTTCACTCCTGTGCGTTATTTATGCCTCAGATATGTGAAATGTATGAAAACTAGTGCTCTCCCATGGTCACACTATTACACCCAGTAAGCAGTCTCCCTGCTCAATGCGGGAGCGGGAAAGAGGGGTGTAGTAGTGTGGGTACTGGGCCCTAGTGTGAGAGAAGAGTCCATAATGGACAGGTGAAATGGGACACAACTTACTGGCTCTGGCCTCACTGCCTTGTTGTAACTTCCTTAACCCTTTTGCTGCCAGAGGAGTCCGTAATAGGTTGTAACACGATGTGGTGATGCCTCTCTTGGCAGTGAAAGGTGCTTTCCTCCCTGTGTGTAATACAGAATTTATTCGATCTTTCACAGGTATATTGGCCCATTTCTACTAAGCAACCTCCTGCCATAAGAATGGTTAACATATGTAGCCTTGTGCCCCTGACTATAGCCTTTCCACTGGCCTCAACACTACAAGTCCTGATAAGAACAGGCAGTGTTGGGGTTAAAATCCTGCACAGGGCCTAGCCTGCAGTTGCAGCCTGGATAACTACAATGTTATCATATCCAGGGGCAGGCCTACTGCAGTTTGGAGTGTCATACCTGGGGAGGGTACTGATTGGGTCACAGATGGTGTGATGCCAGTCAGTACCTGGACCTGCCCTGTTATGGGGCAGGGTTACAAGCCCCTCCCCCAGGTATAAAAGTTTGCACTCCACCAAATTGTGGGTGTGTGTCTTCCCTCCCTCAGTGGAGTGGGAGTGATTCCCCTTGCCCCATCAGGGGGTGACGGAGCTAAGGAGAAGCACTTGGGGCCTCAAGCCCCTGGGGTCTGCTCCAGGGAATGTGGAAGATGAATAAAGACCAGTTGTACCATCAAGAGTCTCAGTGTCTTGCTGGAGAGAATATGTGCCTGTCGGGACCAATCCTGCCTCTGCCAGGACACTCATGGGATGGAGGAGCTGCACCATAAGAAGGAAACACTGCCCTGTTGCTGCTCCCAATAACACCAAGCGGTGCCCTCAGACCTCCTGGAAGACCACAGGCGAGCTAAACAGCACCACGCTGTAGATACCAGATCTTCCATAGGGGGAGGGGAGGACAGGTGCTACACATAAATGAGCTGTAAGGAGTGTGTCAGCACTGGAAGGTGTCTCGTGGTACAATACTGCTCAGTAAATATGTGCCACTATCTTCTTCTTGGTTCTGACATGGAGAGCGCAGACTTTGAATGAAGATAAAACATTTTTTTTTTAAATAAAAACATTAAAAAAAGACTCAAACGTTACCCTTTTTGCTGTAGAAATTATAATTTTTTTTAGGAAAACGGATTACACGAGACTGTTTACAAAATCCTTTCTTTGGGGGGGGACCTAAGTGGGACTGCACCTTCAAAGCCTATTTAAGAACCCTTTTCTTGGTTGATATGTAGCATTGCGACATGGTAAGTCGAACTAAATCAGTCACACGCTGTTCTGCAGTTCATATAACTTGATGCAACATGGCAGGACTGTTTCACATCTGTTATTTCCACTAGCATCTCCTCCGCAGACGCGCTCTTTAGAAGGAGAATTACGTGTGGGTCAGCGCTGCTGTTCTGGGACGCCTAACAGAAAATGTCTGGTCTCCAAACACATAACGTACGGGGGCGGCAATTGGAACGGAAAAGATCAGGCCCACATTAAACTCCGCGCGACGGTCTGTCTCCTTTGAAGGTAATCATTAGGGAAAGAAAAGTTTTCAGTTTTGATTTAAAGGCCAACCGTGCCCTGCTAACAAACGGCATTCCAACGCCAACCGTGCCCTGCTAACAAACGGCATTCCAAGGCCAACCGTGCCAGGCTAACAAACGGCATTCCAAGGCCAACCGTGCCAGGCTAACAAACGGCATTCCAAGGCCAACCGTGCCAGGCTAACAAACGGCATTCCAAGGCCAACCGTGCCAGGCTAACAAACGGCATTCCAAGGTCAACCGTGCCCTGCTAACAAAACGGCATTCCAAGGTCAACCGTGCCAGGCTAACAAACGTCATTCCAAGGCCAACCGTGCCCTGCTAACAAACGTCATTCCAAGGCCAACCGTGCCCTGCTAACAAACGGCATTCTAAGGCCAACCGTGCCAGGCTAACAAACGGCATTCCAAGGCCAACCGTGCCAGGCTAACAAACGGCATTCCAAGGCCAACCGTGCCCTGCTAACAAACGGCATTCCAAGGCCAACCGTGCCAGGCTAACAAACGGCATTCCAAGGGCAACCGTGCCAGGCTAACAAACGGCATTCCAAGGGCAACCGTGCCAGGCTAACAAACGGCATTCCAAGGGCAACCGTGCCCAGCTAACAAACGTCATTCCAAGGGCAACCGTGCCAGGCTAACAAACGTCATTCCAAGGGCAACCGTGCCCTGCTAACAAACGGCATTCCAAGGCCAACCGTGCCAGGCTAACAAACGTCATTCCAAGGACAACCGTGCCAGGCTAACAAACGGCATTCCAAGGGCAACCGTGCCCTGCTAACAAACGGCATTCCAAGGCCAACCGTGCCAGGCTAACAAACGGCATTCCAAGGCCAACCATGCCCTGCTAACAAACGTCATTCCAAGGCCAACCGTGCCCTGCTAACAAACGGCATTCCAAGGGCAACCGTGCCCTGCTAACAAACGTCATTCCAAGGCCAACCGTGCCAGGCTAACAAACGTCATTCCAAGGGCAACCGTGCCAGGCTAACAAACGGCATTCCAAGGGCAACCATGCCCTGCTAACAAACGGCATTCCAAGGCCAACCGTGCCAGGCTAACAAACGTCATTCCAAGGCCAACCGTGCCCTGCTAACAAACGGCATTCCAAGGCCAACCGTGCCCTGCTAACAAACGGCATTCCAAGGCCAACCGTGCCCTGCTAACAAACGGCATTCCAAGGCCAACCGTGCCAGGCTAACAAACGTCATTCCAAGGCCAACCGTGCCCTGCTAACAAACGGCATTCCAAGGCCAACTGTGCCAGGCTAACAAACGGCATTCCAAGGGCAACCGTGCCCTGCTAACAAACGGCATTCCAAGGCCAACCGTGCCAGGCTAACAAACGTCATTCCAAGGCCGACCGTGCCAGGCTAACAAACGTCATTCCAAGGCCAACCGTGCCCTGCTAACAAACGGCATTCCAAGGGCAACCGTGCCAGGCTAACAAACGTCATTCCAAGGCCAACCGTGCCCTGCTAACAAACGGCATTCCAAGGGCAACCGTGCCAGGCTAACAAACGTCATTCCAAGGCCAACCGAGCCCTGCTAACAAACGTCATTCCAAGGGCAACCGTGCCAGGCTAACAAACGGCATTCCAAGGGCAACCGTGCCCTGCTAACAAACGTCATTCCAAGGGCAACCGTGCCAGGCTAACAAACGGCATTCCAAGGCCAACCGTGCCCTGCTAACAAACGGCATTCCAAGGGCAACCGTGCCAGGCTAACAAACGTCATTCCAAGGGCAACCGTGCCCTGCTAACAAACGTCATTCCAAGGGCAACCGTGCCAGGCTAACAAACGGCATTCCAAGGGCAACCGTGCCAGGCTAACAAACGGCATTCCAAGGCCAACCGTGCCCTGCTAACAAACGGCATTCCAAGGCCAACCGTGCCCTGCTAACAAACGGCATTCCAAGGCCAACCGTGCCAGGCTAACAAACGGCATTCCAAGGCCAACCGTGCCCTGCTAACAAACGGCATTCCAAGGCCTACCGTGCCAGGCTAACAAACGGCATTCCAAGGGCAACCGTGCCAGGCTAACAAACGGCATTCCAAGGCCAACCGTGCCCTGCTAACAAACGGCATTCCAAGGCCTACCGTGCCAGGCTAACAAATGGCATTCCAAGGCCAACCGTGCCCTGCTAACAAACGGCATTCCAACGGCAACCGTGCCAGGCTAACAAACGGCATTCCAAGGCCAACCGTGCCCTGCTAACAAACGGCATTCCAACGGCAACCGTGCCCTGCTAACAAACGGCATTCCAAGGCCAACCGTGCCAGGCTAACAAACGGCATTCCAAGGCCAACCGTGCCCTGCTAACAAACGGCATTCCAAGGCCAACCGTGCCCTGCTAACAAACGGCATTCCAAGGCCAACCGTGCCAGGCTAACAAACGGCATTCCAAGGCCAACCGTGCCAGGCTAACAAACGGCATTCCAAGGCCAACCATGCCCTGCTAACAAACGGCATTCCAAGGCCAACCGTGCCCTGCTAACAAACGTCATTCCAAGGCCTACCGTGCCAGGCTAACAAACGGCATTCCAAGGCCAACCATGCCCTGCTAACAAACGGCATTCCAAGGCCAACCGTGCCCTGCTAACAAACGGCATTCCAAGGCCTACCGTGCCAGGCTAACAAACGGCATTCCAAGGCCAACTGTGCCCTGCTAACAAACGGCATTCCAACGGCAACCGTGCCCTGCTAACAAACGGCATTCCAAGGCCAACCGTGCCAGGCTAACAAACGGCATTCCAAGGCCAACCGTGCCCTGCTAACAAACGGCATTCCAAGGGCAACCGTGCCCTGCTAACAAACGGCATTCCAAGGCCAACCGTGCCAGGCTAACAAACGGCATTCCAAGGCCAACCGTGCCAGGCTAACAAACGGCATTCCAAGGCCAACCGTGCCAGGCTAAAAAACGGCATTCCAAGGCCAACCGTGCCAGGCTAACAAACGGCATTCCAAGGCCAACCGTGCCAGGCTAACAAACGGCATTCCAAGGCCAACCGTGCCAGGCTAACAAACGGCATTCCAAGGCCAACTGTGCCAGGCTAACAAACGGCATTCCAAGGCCAACCGTGCCAGGCTAACAAACGGCATTCCAAGGCCAACTGTGCCAGGCTAACAAACGGCATTCCAAGGCCAACCGTGCCAGGCTAACAAACGGCATTCCAAGGCCAACCATGCCCTGCTAACAAACGTCATTCCAAGGCCAACCGTGCCAGGCTAACAAACGGCATTCCAAGGCCAACCGTGCCAGGCTAACAAACGGCATTCCAAGGCCAACCGTGCCAGGCTAACAAACGGCATTCCAAGGCCAACCGTGCCAGGCTAACAAACGGCATTCCAAGGCCAACCGTGCCCTGCTAACAAACGGCATTCCAAGGCCAACCGTGCCCTGCTAACAAACGGCATTCCAAGGCCAACCGTGCCCTGCTAACAAACGGCATTCCAAGGCCAACCGTGCCAGGCTAACAAACGGCATTCCAAGGGCAACCGTGCCCTGCTAACAAACGGCATTCCAAGGCCAACCGTGCCAGGCTAACAAACGGCATTCCAAGGGCAACCGTGCCAGGCTAACAAACGGCATTCCAAGGCCAACCGTGCCCTGCTAACAAACGGCATTCCAAGGCCAACCGTGCCAGGCTAACAAACGGCATTCCAAGGCCAACCGTGCCAGGCTAACAAACGGCATTCCAAGGGCAACCGTGCCCTGCTAACAAACGGCATTCCAAGGCCAACCGTGCCAGGCTAACAAACGGCATTCCAAGGCCAACCGTGCCCTGCTAACAAACGGCATTCCAAGGCCAACCGTGCCAGGCTAACAAACGGCATTCCAAGGCCAACTGTGCCAGGCTAACAAACGGCATTCCAAGGCCAACCGTGCCAGGCTAACAAACGGCATTCCAAGGCCAACTGTGCCAGGCTAACAAACGGCATTCCAAGGCCAACCATGCCCTGCTAACAAACGTCATTCCAAGGCCAACCGTGCCAGGCTAACAAACGGCATTCCAAGGGCAACCGTGCCAGGCTAACAAACGGCATTCCAAGGCCAACCGTGCCAGGCTAACAAACGGCATTCCAAGGCCAACCGTGCCAGGCTAACAAACGGCATTCCAAGGCCAACCGTGCCAGGCTAACAAACGGCATTCCAAGGCCAACCGTGCCCTGCTAACAAACGGCATTCCAAGGCCAACCGTGCCCTGCTAACAAACGGCATTCCAAGGCCAACCGTGCCAGGCTAACAAACGGCATTCCAAGGGCAACCGTGCCCTGCTAACAAACGGCATTCCAAGGCCAACCGTGCCAGGCTAACAAACGGCATTCCAAGGGCAACCGTGCCAGGCTAACAAACGGCATTCCAAGGCCAACCGTGCCCTGCTAACAAACGGCATTCCAAGGCCAACCGTGCCAGGCTAACAAACGGCATTCCAAGGCCAACCGTGCCAGGCTAACAAACGGCATTCCAAGGCCAACCGTGCCCTGCTAACAAACGGCATTCCAAGGCCAACCGTGCCCTGCTAACAAACGGCATTCCAAGGCCAACCGTGCCAGGCTAACAAACGGCATTCCAAGGCCACCATGCCCTGCTAACAAACGGCATTCCAAGGCCAACCGTGCCAGGCTAACAAACGGCATTCCAAGGCCACCATGCCCTGCTAACAAACGTCATTCCAAGGGCAACCGTGCCAGGCTAACAAACGGCATTCCAAGGCCAACCGTGCCAGGCTAACAAACGGCATTCCAAGGCCAACCGTGCCAGGCTAACAAACGGCATTCCAAGGGCAACCGTGCCCTGCTAACAAACGGCATTCCAAGGCCAACCGTGCCAGGCTAACAAACGGCATTCCAAGGCCAACCGTGCCCTGCTAACAAACGGCATTCCAAGGCCAACCGTGCCCTGCTAACAAACGGCATTCCAAGGGCAACCGTGCCAGGCTAACAAACGTCATTCCAAGGCCAACCGTGCCCTGCTAACAAACGTCATTCCAAGGCCAACCGTGCCCTGCTAACAAACGGCATTCCTTATTTCTCTAAATTGGCTTCTTTTTATAAACTATATCTGGAGCATTATTGTGTAACTTCGATATGGCCACTTCCATCGTAGGCCCACATTTACTAAACGCAGAGGGTCTATGTATCAAGGCACGGTGTACAGGTTATAAGGAGATGTATCGCATTCTGCGTCTCTGCCCCGGCTTGCACCTTGGGGAGAGTCTGTAGGAGGAGTCGGGGAGTTACATGGGGCACAGATTATAATGAGATGTATCACATTCTGTGTCTCTGCCCCGGCTTGCACTTGGGGCGCGTCAGTAGGAGGCGTTGGGGGAGAGTTACATAGTGCAGATTATACTGAGATGTATCACATACTGTGGTTCTCTGCCCATTCTTTTCCCATTTTATTTGTCCCAGATAATCTGCAATAAATCTAACATTCTGCATTAGATGTAAGAGACTGTTATTAAATGTAATGCAACTTGTGCAAAAGACAACGGAGCAGTGCGTCAAAACATTATTTATCCTAGAGTTCAGAAAATCCGGAAGCCTGTCTGCCCGGGTGACTAGTTTCTTGCCCCTGGCTCGTTTGCTGCACGCATTTCTTAGTGACCCATCTATGCCGCAACCGTGGCAGTGACTCACAGGTCAGTCAGTGCTGCGCTGCTTACTCCAGACGTGTGGTGGGACGGGACACAGATAGCGGGTACAAGAGAGGGAGCAAGGAGGGTGATCTCCAGGACTCTGTGCAACCCTGATCTCAAATGTGACAGTGTGGAAGGGGGGGGGGGGAGGAGGGTGTGCGTGTGTGTGAGTGCATAATACATTCTGACACACAGAGCCGCCGACGGGGGGGCATAATTTGGCTCCTAAATTATGTATATTTGTTTCCCCCCTGCCAGCCGAGAACCAAAATCAGTGACTTCTGGGCTGAATTAAGGCATCAAAGTCTCTGGGGATTTCCTGCACGAAAACGGTGCCATTAAGGAAGAAGTGGAAAGGGGAAGGAAGGAGGCTTTGCCTGTGCAAACTCTTGTTGAACACCTAGATATCACATAAAAGGGGGAGCTAGAGAAGATTAATTCCTAAATAATTATCAGCTCCCCCTTTGGGCTATTGGTTAGATAGTGGCAATTATTTACACATTATAACGCCAACCGTACACTAGTGTCCATTATATGGCTTTTGCACAAGATAAGAAAAGATGCTTTGACACACATTAGTGTTAACACTCAGGATGGAGTCCTCCGAGAAACTCTAGAAAAACTTCCTTCCAGGGCAGATTTGGGTGAATGGGCAAATTTAGCATCTTGTCATCAGAGAAGATTTGTTGTAGGCTTTGATAAATTTGGGGAGGCTAGCTACTCAAAGGGGATTTTAAAGATACAGCAAGACATGGAAACTAACATTGATTCGACTTCTTGACTCAAAAATCAATGGCTGGAATCAAGATATTGAGTTCATGATACATTATAATAACCTATTACACATTTTCTGTTCCACATATTGCGTATAAGCCTTAACCAAAAAAAGGTTGGAAACCAATGCATTAGGCTACCCCTATGTGACATTCTGCGGAACCCGAACCCGAACCCTCTCTAACAGCGTGTCTGAGATCAGATGCATTATAAATTCTTCTGTATTTGATACAACTTTCAAATTACCTGAAAATTACATGGAACCCTTTAGGGATGCCCGGGAATTCAAGGGTTCCTAGGAACCCTGGTTGAAAAACACTGGCCTAATGCTTCTTCTTCACTCCTCTGCTAAACACCAGCCTCTCACATCTTGCATTAGCGCCTGCAAGTTAATGCTAATCTTCTCACCACTCCACTTGAAGACTCCCTATGGAATTTATCTCCAATCTTTATCTATTTTGTATATACAATATACACATTTTTCCCATTGTGTTGCTACAACACACTCTATGAAGACAACACTGAGGTTTGGAAAGCTTTGTACACTATAACACTATCTATGAAGAACTCGTATGTTTGTTCCCTAGAAAATCCCATATAGATGTCTACGTGCACCCAAAGTCAGACATTTGCAGGGGCTGAAATGCAATGGGGGGAATCCCATAGAAATGAAGAAAAAACAATATCACTCCAAAATAGTGGTCAAGAGGTTAGTATTTATTCATACGACATTTCAGTCCCCCAGAAAGTATCACAACATGCAGGGAATGTACTCTTCTCCAGGAAATACCTACATCGTTATTTAAGGAGGTTGTTGAATCTGAGGTTACTCAATGTAGAGAGAAGAGGTGCCTCTATGAAAAGCAGCCCCACGCAGAATTCTTTGTGTTTCACTCTGTAACGGGCGTGCTCGCCACAAACCTGGACTGGACCGTGAGGCTGAGGTGGGGATAAGTAAACATCGACCCGAGACCGTGAAGCCGGGTCCGGATTGCGGATTCCATCGTCGTGGGTAGCCGGGTCGGGGTTGGAAAAGGCAGGGTAAATGTTATCCAGGCTGGGGTCAAGGCAGACGGCACAGGATCGAAGGTCGGGGTCGCAGGCTGGGGTCAGTACCAGGAAGGCTTCAGTGAAGAGCTTCAGCGTAGGCGCTTAAGCGCAAGGGAAGGTCTCCAGAACAGAGCAGCTACAGCGCAGGGGATCCAGCGTAGATGCTTCAGCATGGGAGGTCCTCGGGAACAAGGAAACAAGGTGACTGGAAGCTTCAACACACAAAGGCCAGGCCGGCCAAGCACGGTTGCTTCTGATAAGCACAGATGCAGGGCAAGAAGTGATGAAGGCCTCTGGAAGCAGGGTATGCAGACAGGCCACAGGAACCAAGAAGCTTTAGTACTGGGGATCCAGTGTTTCAGCACAGGAACGGGAAGACCCAAGGTAGACCAAACAGAGATGCTTGTAGCAAGCACAGGTTACCAGGAAGGAATACAGCGATTCCAGAATTATGCTCAGCCACTTCCTGATGGAAGGGCTGAACCTAAATAGCACGGGCAGCCAATAGGGACAGAGCTGCATAGAAGGCAGCATGAAGCAGACTGCAGTGTAAGTCCAGAACCAGGTGATTCCAATTACCCAGTACAGGGAGGGATTTGCCTGGAAGCTCTATAGCCCTGTAAGGGTGAGTTCCAGCGAAAACCAGGACCGGAACCCTTACACACTCACACTGCTCTGTTCTGGTCTCCTCTCCTGAGAGTTTTACTGGAAGGTTACTATGTAGCTAGATCCATTCTGACAGCTTTATTTAGCTCAAATCACCCACTAAGTGGTATCTTATTACTTTGCCTGTGAGGGCCTTATATATACATAGTAATGTCTGCACATATATTGCAGTTATAAACTTGTCAACATGTGGCTCCCGGTTACGATGGTTCAAGCAGGCTAAAATGATATGCACATAAGTCAAATTCCTGTTCACTATGAAAGGATGTCTTCTGCCTCTCGGGAAGCATATTGACTTGTGTTTTTTGATTCTTATAGAAATACTTAGATGATATTGTTTTCCCCTACCCCCATTCAGCCTGTTTTTTGTCCACTGTCAGAGTTCATTTGCATACATCACACTGGTCATCGTGTACAATCTCCTCCTATTTGGGTTGTTTGTGAAGAAAATACATTTTCCCTAGATAAATTCATCTGATTATTATTATTCTGACAAAAAAAAAAAAAACAAAGATGCCCAAAGCTACTTCCAATGTGACAAAAGGTTTAAGCTCGCCCCTCCCCACATTCCGAGTTGGCAGGTCAGTTTCATTTTGCCAGGTTACGACAGATCCAATGCAGATCATTCTTCCTGTAATTATACAGGTAAATAAGAATTTTAACTCAGGTAGTGTTAGGACCTGCTAACGGTCATGCCTTGAAATGGCAGCAGGCTTGAGACGCTTTGGCCAAAGGGTTAAACTAAATTACCCTTTTTCAAGAGAATATATAGGTATTGCATTGTGTATTTTTGTCACATTGAAAGTAGCTTTGGGCATCTTTCTCTGTGTTTTGTTGTATACATTTAGCCACGCCCACTAGCACTCTTTCGGACACTTATATACATATATATATTGTATGAACAGATAATGCTCCGCGCTGGTGCTGTCCTAAAAGTAGTGTTGCACTGATGGGGTTAAAACTCTTGCAGCCGTCTGCCGGAGGAACTCCACACCCCCTAAAAGAAAGTGAGCTCCTTTACAGGAAGCTCACAAAACAAAGAAAGAAAGGGGGCAGAGGTTCCTTGAGGCGCGGGTGTATAGTGTTGTATTGTGTTTTATTGTGTTGGTCCGGACCACCTACATCTACTATCCCTGGCTGTGTGAACCAAGGCTTTCCTGAGGTTGTCTCCCATTTTTGGGCAATTGTAAGTTAAACTTTAAATTTATTGTCATATTTGTTTGTTAATAGCACTGGAGTTCTGTATCCCGTGGACATTTTAAGTTGTGTCCTATATGTTTCACATTATGTGTGTGTGTGCAACCTCTGAGTTTGGGTTTGCTTTAAATAAAGACTATTTGTGTTTGCTCAGTGCGCTTTCTGCCTTTTCTTTATATATATATATATATATATATATATATATATATATATATATATATATATATATATATATATATATATATATATATATATATAGCAAATGTAAATATTACTGTCTGCTTTATGCTTTACTGTGGAGAGTTTTTGTCACTTTTTTTACCCACCATAACATATATATATATATATATATTATATATATATATATATAAAATAATATATATATATTTATAATATATATATATTATATATATATATATATATATATATATATATATATATATATATATATATATTTATATATATATTGTATGTGGTAATGTTTGGGGTTTCTCAGAGCTTGTTGGGAATCTGTGTGATTATTATTATTATTATTACTGTATTATTATATTTTGCGTCACAATCCATCTAGATTCTAAGATCAGGATCTGGTTGCCAAGGGGCTCTGCATATCATAATCTAGAACCTACAGTAAGGGGCTCTGCATGTTATTCTAGAGAGCAAAAACCAGAATCTGGTTGCTGAGGCTCTGCATATCTTTCTGAAGAGCAAAACCTAGAATCTCGAAGCTAAGAGGCTCTGCATATCATTCTGGAGGGTGTCATAGAGTGGAGAGATGAAAAGGGGAAAATTCAGCCCCGAAGCAGCACGAGTGGCATATGGAACAGTTCCCAGCATGGATGCATTTTATCCACGGATTATGGTTTCCCTCACTCATTGTTGCACCTTGGGCCTTTTGGCTAGGGGGTTGCAGGTGAATTTTTTTAATCCACCCGGCCAGCACTGGTCGGGGTGCTTATGCATGCTCTTGGAGCACTTTGTCATGATAATATCATGAGATATTATGTATTTTTATCAATTTGGTGATTATGAGGTTAATGGTGCAACAGTTTCAGTTTAAAAATACAATATATTAGGTTTATGACAGGTCAAGACATTTCCTGGGTCTGTGCGGGTATTCAAAGAGGACTTAATTGGAGGGCCTATCATGGATGGCCCACTAAATGTGACATGTGTTATTTAGAAGGTCATGAACGCCAACCAGATACTACGGCTGTCAACCTCAAAGAACACTAAACGTTTGTGAATAATCACTGGTGCATTCCAGAGAGAGGTGCCACACAGGTTATGCTTTCATTGAAGGACTTTATTAAAAATGAGAATATAATGTGATGTCATCCCCTTTACATGTGTGTATCCATGATGGGGAGTGGCATATAACAAAACCAGACACGTGAGGTCTAGCAGGTGATGAAAATTAGGATAAAGACGGTCATGATTGGTCTCGTTGCGCCCATCATGACCGCCTGATTTATTGATGGGACTCACGTGGGACTCACGTGTGTCTAAGTATTAGAAAAGGGAAGTTATGAGTGCGGTTATATACTGAGGCACAATTTAATCGTCATTTGTAACATTTTTTTTTACCCTGTCATAAAACTGTCAATCTTGCAGCTGATTTACGATAGAGGTGGAATTATGTTGTTTCAATGGGGGGAAAATAGTACATAAACTGTAGCAAGATATTAAGAAAATCAGATTTCAACAGAGGTGTGTTTTGGACCAAACACGTGGTCTCATATTTCTGCACCAGTGACGTCTCTGGGAGAAAATCCTGACATACTATGGTAACATAACACAGGGGTGTGCAAACTGGGGGACGCGGGATTTTGTTGGGGTGGCGCGGTGGTTGTAGAGGCTCGCGCTTTTCCCCGAGGCAACCTCAACTTATCGGGATTCAGTAGTCTTCTGGACGCGTCGCCATGGCAGCGCATCATCAATAGATGCTGCAGGGTCACGTGACGCAACATGACCCGCTGTGTCATTTGATGCCAGGTCACAGAAAATGGGGGAGCACGAGCACTGGAGCTGGCACAGAGGGGGGCTCAGCTCAAACTTTGCGCACCCCTGACGTAACATATAAGGATTTGTTTTATCCTGTTATTTTAAGAAACTGTCCTGCCTTTACTGTAATTGTATGTTTTTGTAATCCTTCTTCTGTAATCTAAGCACATTTTTTAAATATATTAAAACATTTAATAAGTGATGCATTGGGCTATGAATGAACTTTTGCACGCTCTGGAGTCAGTATTTACATTTTCGGACACATTTTGCTACAAATGTTTTGTGGGTGTTAAGTGCATAGTTTTTCTATTATAAAAAGAGGGCCGAGACCCTGGCAGATATTAAGTTTACATCTTTTATTTGCATAATTTTGTGGGCGGCGACAGCGTATAGATATGATTACACTTAAGTAAGGGGTTAATACTAACACATTGAAAGTACCTTGCAGAGGAGAGAGGTGAGTTGCCTAGAGTAGCTATGTGTATTAACCCTGGTTGCATATCTAAGTCACGTGCTCACTTGTGGTCTGCTCGTGACGGGTGGTATATTGGCCTGGATTTAGGGGAGATATTGTTAATTTGAGGGACCTTTGCGAAGGTGAAAAGTGGGACCACTTGCGAGCTATGTATTAACCCTTGTACCGTATGCAGGTCACATGATCACAGATGTGCCTTACGTGACGCACTGTCACAGAGCATGACACTTATTTTTGTTTTGGATGTTTGGGTTTGTCGCACGTTGTTGTACAAAGTTAGTCACCGTCTCTCACCGAGACTAAATGACCCGGGTTAGCAGGTTTATACCAAAAAAACAACGTTTTGAACTTTCTTATGGCCAATGAGAGGAAGAGGAGGACATCTGGATTCCTAATGGGACGATGGCGTCAAAGACCCCGAAGACCTTCTTGTCCCAAAGGCTGAAGAGTTTGGGGATAGTAACAGGACTTGTCTGACTTCGGGATGACGGTCACAAGTAGCAGCATTCAAATCCCTATGGTGATTTGATCATGGGCACACTCGGGTTCAACATTTTTACCTGGGTATGCACTTGACCCTCTGGCCTGGCTGAGGAGTTGACCATGATGGTGCTCGAGTTCACGTCCCGCCATCCTGGGCTATGATCCCAGTTGAATTGTCCATAGCACTACACTTTTATGCACAAATTGGCATGGAGCACTGACTTTAAGGACTCTTCACATTTTGGTTCTACACTGGTACCCCTGGGCCTTTCGGCTAAGTGGCACAGACATGCTTGCCTTTTGCTTGGATGTGCACTGGCACGCACACATGCACTTATTGGTTTGTTACCTGTTGCGGTTGGTGGACACCGTCTCTCTACGAGAGTGAAGACTATGGAGGGTGTCAGACTCCCACAGGAAGAAGACACCACAGTAACTGACCCTGAGGATCATGTGGGCATGATAGCCTGGCGACCAAAGGGGAAGGAAAGGACCAGGACTCACTTCACGAGGACGGTCTTAAGAGACACAGCACATGGGTCACGAACACTCCGTGACCCCAGCGCAGGAGAAGCATAATTCCACGGTGGACTCACAACAACAACAAAAAGCTTTCTTTGAGTAGCTGCTTCTCAGCATTTTGGAGAAGATGAAGTGTAGTGTCTTTGTCCTGTGGCAGAGGTAGAACGAATAGCAGCACACACTTGATCCTCTGGCCTGGCGGAGAAGTGGGAATGAGAGCCCAAGATTTCTTTGTAGCCCATGCACCCCCAGCTGGTATACCTGATGGAGGGGGGTGGGGGAGACTTATTAGGGTGTTAACTGTGGAGAGCTGAACAGGGGGGAAAGAAAGCCCTGGAGCAGCATCACAACCAGTGCCTCCAATAGTTCCCAGCATAGACGCATTTTAATTAATTAACTTTTCATTTTCTGGAATCATCGTCGCACCCAGGGCCTTTTGGCTAGGGGTAGCACGTTCATTTTTTTTAAACCCACCCAGCATTTGGCAGGGGGGCTTACGCACACTGCTGGCACTATTTTTTTTTTTTTTTTTTTAACAGTGCACTAGCACAAAAAACGTATTCTTTGTTGGTTTAGTCGCACGTTTTTTGTCTTTGGATTTACTCACCATCTCTCCCCGAGAGAAAAAGACTTCCAGGTTAATAGGCGTCGGCTGAAAACCTGCTGGCTGGGGTTTCACATTGGCCTGGTGGCTGAAGCATCCCCAGAAAGTGGTTCCCAGAATCCACCAGGAGGAAGACACAAAGACCCTGAAGACATTTGGGGCCTTTTGGCTGAAGAGAATTGGCAAAGTAAAAGGATCGGTCGGACCCCCGAGGAAGACTATCAAGGAAAGAAGCAGCCGAGTCACACTCACAATCTGATTTGCGCAAGGGCACACAACAACAAAAAAAGCCGTCTGTGAGTAGGTTTATTGGCTCTGCACTTCTTTACCCCCGGCTATGCTGAAAAGCTGTGTAATACGGCAGGCATAAACTTATAGGGCTCCATGGTGTAATGATTAAGAAGTAAAGAGTGACACACAGTGTGCTCATCTGCATGTCATTACCCAGAATCCCTAGTTGCAGTGGAAGCACTATGCCCGGAGATAATGGGGAAGGGCAGGGCTGCAGACCTGCCTGAGACATGCACCACAAGTGCTATTTTTATTTACTGTGCGCTACAGCTTTTGAAATATAACAGCCTCAGGTTCGATTGAATTTCAAAAAGCAAAAGTAATCACAATTTATTAAACATTGATCAAAGCAAACTTTGGTTTGCAGAACTAAAAATGGTGAAATGGACCAAACTTACTTAAACGGGTGAAAAGTTGAAATCTCCCTACTGTAGAGAACTGCTTGAGGTCACGACTGGTGGCAGAAAGGGCTGTGGTCCTGTGTACCTCTTCAGCAAAAGTAAAATCATCAGTCCACGCGCGCTTAATCCAAACTCTGAAACTCTGAAAGAACTTTGTAGCCAGTAACCTGACACAATGAGATACGTCCAGTTATTAAACAAGAAGCCGCACAGTAGCAAAAACAGAAACATTTAACAACATAAACTAGCAAATAGTGTAATCCGGCAACATAAAAATCAGATCGTTTTATTGCCAATCATTGCATTGTATGTCGTTTTTCAAATTAAAAAAAAAAAACTATTAGGTTTTGTTCTAGCCATTAAAGAATGTCATAAAGATTTGGAGATGTTTAAAGATCCAAGCCCCATTAAATTTTACGAGAGCGGAGGGCGGGGTCAGTGCTGTTAAAATACAGCATTAAATCTAATAAAACACACTGAAAATATCCAGTACCGTGGAGCAGGCTGCTGAATAAACCACAATTGTTTATGTTGCATTTGCCTTTGGAAGGAAATACTTCACCAACTAGAAATTAAAATGCGGTGGAAGTTGGCATTTAAAACGCAGCTATTTATGGCAAGAAGCAAAATCAACGTAATTTTATTATGACTACTACTTGATTATACGCCGGGGTCAACATTGAGGAATTGTCCCACATAGCAGGCGAGATATGAACTTGCCAATGAAGTTGGCTTCCTAAGGCTGCGCTTATAGTGCCGGCGACGGCGACCGTCGTGTCAGAACAAATGCGTTGTCGCCGTCGTCGGCGCTTATAGTGCACGCGACGGAGCGACAGAGCTGCCAAAATCTAGTAGTCACTATTATTTGATTTTTTCGGCGACTGTCTCCCCTTGCAACCAATCAGGAGCTTCTCCGTCCCTCTGCCCTCCCCCTTTATGACGTCGCTGGCCTTGTAGCCAGCGACGTCGCCTACATTTGAAATATAACTATTGCAATGGCGACGGGTGACGTCATCTGTTGCGTCGCCGGCACTATAAGCGCGGCCTTAGGCTGCGGCCAGGGTGAATGCGAGCGTGCTGGCGCTCCGTGACACAAGGCGCTCATTTTGCTCAGGCGATTTGTGTCCTGCTAGTTGCGCACGTTAGGAGGGCGGGTTGGGGGGGCGGTCATGATGTCACAGAACTGGGTCGCCCTCATTAGGCGAACTGCTCACGTGATGCGCAAGCGGGCGGCAGAATCAAATGTGTTTGACTCTGCAAGCAGACGGGCGCGTGCACTCACGCTGGACAAACATTGTAGCAATGTGTTTGATTGCGCTGAGTGCGTGCGTGCGCTCGGCGTCACCCTGGATGAGGCCTTAGAAAGATTCAGTCAGCCATAGGTTGGCCGCACCCTGTTATATGCGTACACTGTACCTCCAAAGGGCGCTCAAAAGGTTAATAGGGCAGGCACTCCTGAGTCTAAAGCAGGGGTGACCAACTCCAGTCGCTACGGGCCATCAACAGGTCAGGTTTTCATGATATCCCTGCTTCAGCACAGGGGGCTCAGTCATTATATATGGTGTAAAAATCTATAAGATAAAGGAGACTTTTGGTTTACATCCTTTGATCAAATAACGCCAAGCCTGCAAACCACATCAAGGTAAGTCTCATTAGCAGGTCCCTACGCTAAATGCATACTAATGTTATGTGAAATAAACCCAGAAAGGGTTAATATATCCAAGCATATGCTTATATAACAGAGTGCAGTTAAAAACTGATATATACCAGTGAAGATACTCACATGTCTGCAAGTAAAGTGAATAGTGAAATACAGGGACCTGGCTGGGAGATTATATACCTAGAAGGAGGAGGGGCTGGCGTTTCAGTTAACGCCTGACAGTCTGGTTGCAATGGGGGGTCCTGCATTTAGCATGTCAGTTATTGTTTGACTTAAATTATGTGTTTCACCTGTTTGTCATGGTTTGGTAGGGTATTTATATGTGTTCTGTTGCACTCTGTATGTACATCACCTTGAGAAAGGTCCCGTGTGTAGGACCGAAACGTTGGATATGAGGTCTCACTAAATACAAATCTTTTTTGACTACCTGGTGGAGTGCTGCCTCTGATATTCGCTCATACGGTATCGTATTGCCTATTTTGTTCATACAGGATTTGCACCCACCTTGATTCACCTGACGGAGTGCCTTGTTCTCATTTATTCACTATATATATATATATATATATATATATATATATATATATATATATATTCCCCATTTATTGCTATCCCAAAAGGGAGCAGCGCAGGGATTCACTGTCCGTTTTTCACATTTCTACGGATAATCCCTTCACCAGCTGCATGCTCCTTACATGGAGAAGCGCGGCAATTACAGTATATATTTGGCTCAGTTATTATGACTGAGCCCACTGATTGAGCCCCTTGTGCTGCTGCAGACATATCCTGAAAACCTGACCTGTTGATGGCCCATGGGGACTGGAGTTGGCCACCCCTGGTCTAAAGCAACCTAAGGACAGTGGCGTGTTTACTAGGTGAATAGCCGATTGACACTATTTTTTTTTAAAGGTATTTTAAAATAATTTTTTAAACTGTTAACATTTTCATGGTAAATACAAGCTTTTTTTTTTTTTTTTTTAATCTTTACCTAATGTCTTAGATGATCAGACTGTTTGCCAGCCCTCAGCAACCCAGGTAAATTACCTTTGCTCTGCCTTTTGTTGTCAACATCATTATGAAGCCATGATTAGTCAAACATCTGTTGGTTTACTGATGCCATAAATACAGGTAGTGTCCTTAAATCAGGTCCTTACATTATACAGAGGATATTCTGGGCATAGCTCTATAAAATATGGCAGCCTGCAGCTCCCATAAGTATGCCGTGCACAGCAGAAAGATGCTGAAGTCCATTCCTGATTAGAACCCTATACTCTTTATCATTCTCCGCCTAAGAATTCTCACACTAATATGATCTAATCCGACATTGGAAGGGGGGAGAGGAAATAGATAAAATCAATTAAAACCAGAGCCAAAATAAACGTTACGCGGCAAACTTCCCGTTTAAAATGCAGTCGAGGAGCTGTACCACCAAAAACACAAGTGCAGAATGTTTAATGAACGCACGGAGAGATTCAGCGGGCGCCAGAGGGTCGTTCATCAAGGTACCTCCCAGAGTAGCGAACAACGGTTGTGCTAATGTTATGGGGGAAGAAAAACCCATTTATCATGTAGTATGCACACAGAAATACTTAGCTGTATATTTATAAAGTACATTATACTGCGGAACAGGGTTTATATGACATTCTTGGTTTGTACACCTGAATATGTGGGAGCAGTGAAAACGTGGAGAGCTATTATCTCACGCCAAAGGTGTCTGCTCGTGTGAAGTGATCTTCTCTCGCCTCTTAGAACGTGTATATAATCCCAGTCATAGAAAGAGAACAATATTATGCACCGATTATTTATAAAACACAAGAAAATTCATAGGGCCAAGAAAAAGTCACAATAGTGAAGTGCTAGTATGTAAGTAAAATGTGAAAAAGGTGTATCGTGTGAATACGCGTGTGTATTGTGTATATGAATATGTGTATCGTGTGAATACGCGTGTGTATGACTATGAATGTGTATCGTGTGAATACGCGTATGTATAGTGTATATGAATATGTGTATTGTGTGAATACGCGTGTGTATGACTATGAATGTGTATCGTGTGAATACGCGTGTGTATAGTGTATATGAATATGTGTATCGTGTGAATACGCGTGTGTATGACTATGAATGTGTATCGTGTGAATACGCGTGTGTATAGTGTATATGAATATGTGTATCGTGTGAATACACGTGTGTAGTGTATATGAATGTGTATCGTGTGAATACGCGTGTGTATAGTGTATATGAATATGTGTATCGTGTGAATACGCGTGTGTATAGTGTATATGAATATGTGTATCGTGTGAATACGCGTGTGTATGACTATGAATGTGTATCGTGTGAATACGCGTGTGTATAGTGTATATGAATATGTGTATCGTGTGAATACGCGTGTGTATAGTGTATATGAATATGTGTATCGTGTGAATACGCGTGTGTATGACTATGAATGTGTATCGTGTGAATACGCGTGTGTATAGTGTATATGAATATGTGTATCGTGTGAATACGCGTGTGTATAGTGTATATGAATATGTGTATCGTGTGAATACGCATGTGTATGACTATGAATGTGTATCGTGTGAATACGCGTGTGTATAGTGTATATGAATATGTGTATCGTGTGAATACGCGTGTGTATAGTGTATATGAATATGTGTATCGTGTGAATACGCGTGTGTATAGTGTATATGAATATGTGTATTGTGTGAATACGCGTGTGTACAGTGTATATGAATATGTGTATCGTGTGAATACGCGTGTGTATAGTGTATATGAATGTGTATCGTGTGAATACGCGTGTGTGTATAGTGTATATGAATATGTGTATTGTGTGAATACGCGTGTGTATGACTATGAATGTGTATCGTGTGAATACGCGTGTGTATAGTGTATATGAATGTGTATCGTGTGAATACGCGTGTGTATTGTGTATATGAATATGTGTATCGTGTGAATACGCGTGTGTATAGTGTATATGAATGTGTATCGTGTGAATACGCGTGTGTATAGTGTATATGAATATGTGTATTGTGTGAATACGCGTGTGTATGACTATGAATGTGTATCGTGTGAATACGCGTGTGTATAGTGTATATGAATATGTGTATCGTGTGAATACGCGTGTGTATAACTATGAATGTGTATCGTGTGAATACGCGTGTGTATAGTGTATATGAATATGTGTATTGTGTGAATACGCGTGTGTATAGTGTATATGAATATGTGTATAGTGTGAATACACGTGTGTATAGTGTATATGAATATGTGTATCGTGTGAATACGCGCGTGTGTATAGTGTATATGAATATGTGTATTGTGTGAATACGCATGTGTATGACTATGAATGTGTATCGTGTGAATACGCGTGTGTATAGTGTATATGAATATGTGTATCGTGTGAATACGCGTGTGTATGACTATGAATGTGTATCGTGTGAATACGCGTGTGTATAGTGTATATGAATATGTGTATCGTGTGAATACGCGTGTGTATGACTATGAATGTGTATCGTGTGAATACGCGTGTGTATAGTGTATATGAATATGTGTATCGTGTGAATACGCGTGTGTATGACTATGAATGTGTATCGTGTGAATACGCGTGTGTATAGTGTATATGAATATGTGTATCGTGTGAATACGCGTGTGTATAGTGTATATGAATATGTGTATCGTGTGAATACGCGTGTGTATGACTATGAATGTGTATCGTGTGAATACGCGTGTGTATAGTGTATATGAATATGTGTATCGTGTGAATACGCGTGTGTATAGTGTATATGAATATGTGTATCGTGTGAATACGCATGTGTATGACTATGAATGTGTATCGTGTGAATACGCGTGTGTATAGTGTATATGAATATGTGTATCGTGTGAATACGCGTGTGTATAGTGTATATGAATATGTGTATCGTGTGAATACGCGTGTGTATAGTGTATATGAATATGTGTATTGTGTGAATACGCGTGTGTACAGTGTATATGAATATGTGTATCGTGTGAATACGCGTGTGTATAGTGTATATGAATGTGTATCGTGTGAATACGCGTGTGTGTATAGTGTATATGAATATGTGTATTGTGTGAATACGCGTGTGTATGACTATGAATGTGTATCGTGTGAATACGCGTGTGTATAGTGTATATGAATGTGTATCGTGTGAATACGCGTGTGTATTGTGTATATGAATATGTGTATCGTGTGAATACGCGTGTGTATAGTGTATATGAATGTGTATCGTGTGAATACGCGTGTGTATAGTGTATATGAATATGTGTATTGTGTGAATACGCGTGTGTATGACTATGAATGTGTATCGTGTGAATACGCGTGTGTATAGTGTATATGAATATGTGTATCGTGTGAATACGCGTGTGTATAACTATGAATGTGTATCGTGTGAATACGCGTGTGTATAGTGTATATGAATATGTGTATTGTGTGAATACGCGTGTGTATAGTGTATATGAATATGTGTATAGTGTGAATACACGTGTGTATAGTGTATATGAATATGTGTATCGTGTGAATACGCGCGTGTGTATAGTGTATATGAATATGTGTATTGTGTGAATACGCATGTGTATGACTATGAATGTGTATCGTGTGAATACGCGTGTGTGTATAGTGTATATGAATATGTGTATCGTGTGAATACGCGTGTGTATGACTATGAATGTGTATCGTGTGAATACGCGTGTGTATAGTGTATATGAATATGTGTATCGTGTGAATACGCGTGTGTATGACTATGAATGTGTATCGTGTGAATACGCGTGTGTATAGTGTATATGAATATGTGTATTGTGTGAATACGCGTGTGTATGACTATGAATGTGTATCGTGTGAATACGCGTGTGTATAGTGTATATGAATATGTTTATTGTGTGAATACGCGTGTGTATGACTATGAATGTGTATCGTGTGAATACGCGTGTGTATAGTGTATATGAATATGTGTATCGTGTGAATACGCGTGTGTATGACTATGAATGTGTATCGTGTGAATACGCGTGTGTAGTGTATATGAATGTGTATCGTGTGAATACGCGTGTGTATAGTGTATATGAATATGTGTATCGTGTGAATACGCGTGTGTATAGTGTATATGAATGTGTATCGTGTGAATACGTGTGTGTATAGTGTATATGAATATGTGTATTGTGTGAATACGCGTGTGTATGACTATGAATGTGTATCGTGTGAATACGCGTGTGTAGTGTATATGAATGTGTATCGTGTGAATACGCGTGTGTATAGTGAAAACAATAGGAAATAGTGCACAGCTAATACCTAATTAATGACTAATAGTGACCTGTGCACCGTGAGTAAGAAACAATATTGTTAACCTTAAGTGAGGATGACACTATGCGTGGGTCTGCAGCCTTTCTTGGGGGTGGCTCGACACCCCAGGAACTAGACAAAAAACAGAAAAACAAGGCGGACAACGCACATAGTGTAGTAGAGTATAAAACGTGACTTTATAATTAAAAGTAAATAGTTCTGCGTACATCAAGATAAAAATTTACAAGCGGTTGGTTATTGGGTTTACCACACCATATGATGACCGGAGGCAGCACCCTTGATAAGTACCAGCAGGGGATGTATCAGCAAGCGTCTCGTCTGCTTCTTACTCCACAGCTGCGGGCTCCAGTGCTCACCGTCTTGTGATGGTAGGTAAATAAGTCCTATAGTAGGAGTCCCAGAGCGGCGTGCTACTCCTCGCGGGGCGCCCGACGATGACGTCACGAGTCGCCCATCAACTTCCGGAAACCTTCTCCTGGAACGCACAGCGTGCGTGTCGGGTTGGACGTTACCAGCGGGATGGGGTAGAAAGCGCGCATGCGTCAATCAAATGAGCTTACTGACAGTGTCCAGAGACGCTTAGAAACACTTGGGGAAACGAGCAATGACACCCTTCTTTCCAACGCGTTTCGTAACACTAGGTTACTTCTTCAGGGAAACGCGTTCAAATACAGTCCCAGCACTTTTTGAGCACCATTACAAACATACAAATCATGCAGACCTGTCTAAGACATGCAAATGAACATACAGGAATATTTACAGTTGCTATATATATATATTTGTTATATATATATACATATATATATAGATATATTTGCTATATAGATATATTTGCTATACAGTATAGATATATTTGCTATATAGATATATTTGCTATATAGATATATATACCTTGAGAAAGGTCCCGTGTGGAGGACCGAAACGTTGGTTTATATGTCACACTAAATACAATTTTTTTTGACTACCTTCTGGAGTGCTGCCTCTGATATTCGCTCAAACGGTATCGTATAGCCTATTTGATTTATATAGGATTTGCACCCACCTATATCTACCCGACGGAGTGCCTTGTTCTCATTTATTCAGTATATATATATATATATATATATATATATATATATAATATATGCTATACATTTATACGCTCGGGGCGTGGGGATTTAACCTCCGGGCGAGTTAATATTGGCCCAAGCAGCACACGTGTTTGTTTTTTAAAATTTCGTGCTGAAATTTTCCCTGCTCGCGCTGAAATTTTTTTTAAAAAAAATCTCCCGCTACCTGACAGCTGATCCCAGGCTTTGTGGGCGCGCGGCCAGGCTCTATATGAGCCCGCCCCCAACGAGCGGCCATTCTTTCTGCCTGGAGCTCTGTTGGAGGATAAGTACTCTCCAATCTCTCCATGCTGCGGCCCCTCTGCTCCTTCCCTGCCTCCTGCAAGACAACCCGTGCGATCCCCCTGGTCCCCACATGGCTCGCTACTCCCCACCGCTGCCCTCTGTTCCTGCGCCTCCGCATTAGCTCTGCTGTCCCCTGCTCCTGTCCCCTTCCCCTGCTCCTGTCCCCTTCCCCTGCTCCTGTCCCCTTCCCCTCCCCTCCTCCTGTCCCTCCCCCTCCCCTCCTCCTGTCCCTCGATCCACCGATCGCTGCCCGGGGCGGGAGGTCCCCACTGCTGCAGCCCGGTTGGCGTACGCGGGGGGCCCTCGCCACGTGTCTCCCTCCCACCCGTCTCCCCAAAACTTAAAATATGCCCGCCAGCTAACTTCATGACAGCGCAGCTGCCGCATGAGGTGGGGGGGGAGATGTCGGCCTGCCCCCCCCCCACCCCCCACGAGCTTTATGCCGCCACGGGCTGTGGGGGGAAGAAGCAGCCTGCAAAGCTGCTTGGCACGGCACTGCGGGACATGCCGGCGAGGGGAGCAGGGCAGTGGCGGCCATGGTGGGGTTGACTGTCCCCTGGGACACCTCGCCACATGCCTCCAACCCACCCTGCCTCCCCAAAGCTTCCACTACGCCGAGTGAGGTATGGGGGGGGGGGATGCCGGCCTGCCCGCCCAATAGCTTCATGCCCCCGCGGGGGGGGGGGGGGTAGCGGGGTGGTGCTGGTCGCGGGCTTTCCTCTCTTCCGACCCCCCCCATGTGTAGAGTGAGAGAGAGAGAGAGAGAGAGTGTGTGTGTGTGTGTGTGTGTGTGCATATATGAGAGAGAATGTGTGTGTGTGTGTGTGTATATGGGTGTGTATATGGGAGTGTGTGTATGTGTGTGTGTGTGTATATGGGTGTGTGTGTGTGTGTGTATATGGGTGTGTGTGTGTGTGTATGGGAGTGTGTGTGTGTGTGTGTGTGTGTGTGTGTGTGTATATGGGAGTGAGTGTGTGTGTGTGTGTAAATGGGTGTGTGTGTGTGTGTGTGTGTGTGTGTGTGTGTGTGTATATGGGAGTGTGTGTGTGTATATGGGAGTGTGTGTGTGTATATGGGAGTGTGTGTGTGTGTGTGTATATGGGAGTGTGTGTGTGTGTATATGGGAGTGTGTGTGTGTGTGTGTGTGTGTGTATATGGGAGTGTGTGTGTGTATCTGGGAGTGTGTTTGTGTGTGTGTATATGGGAGTGTGTGTGTGGGAGTGTGTGGGAGTGTGTGGGAGTGTGTGTGTGGGAGTGGGAGTGGGAGTGTGTGTGTGTGTGTGTGTGTGTGTGTGTGTGTGTGTGTGTGTGTGTGTGTGTGTGTGTGTGTGTGTGGGAGTGTGTGTGTGGGAGTGTGTGTGTGGGAGTGTGTGTGTGTGGGAGTGTGTGTGTGTGGGAGTGTGTGTGTGTGGGAGTGTGTGTGTGTATATGGGAGTGTATGTGTGTGTATATGGGAGTGTGTGTGTGTATATGGGAGTGTGTGTGTGTATATGGGAGTGTGTGTGTGTGTGTATATGGGAGTGTGTGTGTGTGTGACACCAGAGGTACCCCCCAATTAGTCACCCCCCCAATTAGTCACCCCCCCCACCTAGTCACCCCCCCACCTAGTCAGTCAAAGTCACCCAGTCAGTCACCATCTCCTCTCCACTTCCCCCCATCAGTCAGTCCCCCCTATCTCCTCTCTCTCCCCTCCCTGTCTCTCTCCCCTCCCTGTCTGTCTGTCTCTCTCCCCTCCCTGTCTGTCTGTCTCTCTCCCCTGTCTGTCTGTCTCTCTCCCCTGTCTGTCTGTCTCTCTCCCCTCCCTGTCTGTCTGTCTCTCTCCCCTCCCTGTCTGTCTGTCTCTCTCCCCTCCCTGTCTGTCTGTCTCTCTCCCCTCCCTGTCTGTCTGTCTCTCTCCCCTCCCTGTCTGTCTGTCTCTCTCCCCTCCCTGTCTGTCTGTCTCTCTCCCCTCCCTGTCTGTCTGTCTCTCTCCCCTCCCTGTCTGTCTGTCTCTCTCCCCTCCCTGTCTGTCTGTCTCTCTCCCCTCCCTGTCTGTCTGTCTCTCTCCCTCCCCTCCCTGTCTGTCTGTCTCTCTCCCTCCCCTCCCTGTCTGTCTGTCTCTCTCCCCTCCCTGTCTGTCTGTCTCTCTCCCCTCCCTGTCTGTCTGTCTCTCTCCCTTCCCTGTCTGTCTGTCTCTCTCCCCTCCCTGTCTGTCTGTCTCTCTCCCCTCCCTGTCTGTCTCTCTCCCCTCCCTGTCTGTCTCTCTCCCCTCCCTGTCTCTCTCCCCTCCCTGTCTCTCTCTGTCTCTCTCCCCTCACCCACACTCTCTGTCTCTCACCCACACTCTCTCTCATCCACACTCTCTCTGTCTCTCACCCACACTCTCTCTGTCTCTCACCCACACTCTGCCTGTCACCCACATTCTCTCTGTCTCTCACCCACACTCTCTAACACTCTGGATCTGGATAGCTTATTTACCCTGTATATCTTAACTGCCCTACAGTATACTACACCGAAATAACTTATATTGCTTTCTTCCAGATCTGTCTCAAGCTTCACACAGGAACCATCGGAACCCCCTCTAACCCAGAAGACAGGTAAGGAACACCTCCCCTCCAATGTATTAGATTGCGGGAATTAAGGTATCTGGACATTGAGGGACTGCGGATCAGGTAAGATCCCAGGCGGGATTGCTGCTTTAGATATTGTGAATCGGGGACGTCCAGACACTGGTTAAGGGGTTCAGGAAACTAGTCATTCACATCTGGCTTTTATTTCTAGATCCACCATTTACTTACACACACACACAGACAGACACACACACACACACACACATTATATATTTTATTTTAAAGTGGGGTTGGGGGCGAGTAGATTTTTTGGTTAGGCGAGTAGATTTTTGGGTGATTTGTCGAACACTGTATATTTTATATATATATATATATACACACACACACACACACACACACACACACACACACACACACACACCATCTGTTATAACTAGAGGGTGTAGGAGAATGAGTTTTAAACTGTTGCTTGCGCTTGGTAAAGATTAAATGCAAATCAGGAGCCTAACTTGGATATCTCCATCGCAACAGCATTAATTCTTATAGCCCTGACAACATACACAGCTGTGTGTGTAGAATTTTGCAGCTGCAAGTCCCCATCTCAGAGCGCTTACCATCTGATTTTTGGTGACGGGGGCACAGGGAGATAAAGTGACTTGCCCAAGAAGAGCTGATACTGGGATTATCCACAGCAAAGGCAGTGTAATTACTCCTAAAATAGGCATTCACCAATGCAATAGCGTACAGCAGGGGCAAAGGCCTTTCCCCCCTCAGAGCCCTTTGTAAAGTATGACAAGCGGATTCTATAAAGCATTGGGCATTGTATACAGAAAACATCTGTCATTTAATATACTTTACAGTATGAGTATGAGAGTGACTAAGTACATGTATAAGTATGTGTAACTGAGTATGAGTGATGGAGTATGTGAGTGGCCGAGTATGAGTGTGAGTGACCGTATATGAGTGCGAGTGACTGTGGTAGAACCAAGCATCTGTTTCCCCCGCATGGATTAACACCTTAGGGGTGGCACCTTTACAGCTTTCAATGGTTTTCTCCAATAAACTTGTTTTTCTAAACCGACGTCTCTGGGCGATTCTGTAACACAATCCAGTACGAATGACAGACTGACCTTTATCTCACGGAGAGCAAAGCAGGTCACATTAACAAGCTGCGATTTCCCCAAGATGGGAAGGGTTTTTTGAAAAGCTTTGTACAGAAGCCCAGACATTCAAAGACATGAACGTGAGACGTGAAAGTGAGACATCGAGGACAGGCTCTTTAACACTAAGCAGCAAACATGACACTGTCCCTATAAAGCAGAATATGAAACCATATTCTCGTGTGTCATTTATATCAGGACATCTGCACTACTGACAATGGGTGGTTAGCAGCTAAAGAAAACCCAGCTCATCGACCTGTTTTTAGAACCAATACTCTTGTCATGTACCATTGTTCTAGGAAAACAAACACCCGGAGCGTAGGCTCATGAGAGTGCTCCAGAATTTATTTATAACAGGTGCACGGATACTTTTAAAGGCGTTGGAAACTAAAACTGACATTTAAGAGCACAGTTTAAACAAAACTCCTACCCTATGTCTGTTACCAAGTACTGCAGGGGTCTCAAAGTCCGTCTTCAAGGGCCACCAACAGGACAGCTTTTACGGATATCCCTGCTTCAGCACAGGTGGCTCAGTCAAGACTGAGCCACTTATTGAGCCACCTGTGCTGAAGCAGGGATATCCATTAAACCTGATCTGTTGGTCTTTGAGACCCCTGCAGTACAGGGGTGGCCAACTTCAGTCCTCAAAGGCCAGCAACATGTCAGGTTTTCAGAATATCCCTGCTTCAGCAATGGAGGTTCAATCAGTGGCTCAGCCAAAGACTTTTACACTTTTTGATGGCGAACTTACTAATTCATTATGACAGCCAAAGTCTATTCATAAAATACAGATATTTCACTGCACACCTGGACATCTGAATTACATTAATTTCCCCATCACGCGGAAGCAGCTTCACAGCAAACAGAGTATGGGCCATTGTCGCCTTAACAGCGATATGCAAGAATGCTCTATCTACTGCATAAGAACAGCAGCAATATTTCAGCTATTACAAGCTGCATTATTACTGGTAAAGAAGACAGTATACCCAGCCATTTTTGTGGAAGTAATCCAATCTACCTACACATATTTACTGTACATGTGAATACTAATTTGATTCATTCCTAGTGCTGAGTTAGTATGTATTTATTTATATAGCGCCAAAAGTGTACTCAGCGCTTCACAAAGAATACAGTACGGGGAATTATAATACAATAAGCGCAGTAATATCAGACAATAGGAAAGGAAATCCCTGCCCTGAAGAGCTTACAATCTAAGTGGTATGATGGGAGACTTACAGAGACAGCAGGTGAGGGAATAAGTGCTGTAGATGGCAGTGCTTGGCCACAATGGGTGGTAGGAGTGACTGTGGGTGTGGGACAGTAACCATGAGTGCAGGCTGTTGGGATGCTTGATTTGTGGGGCGAGTTTTATGGTTGGTCAGGATTAAATCAGAAGGTTAACACCATTAGCAGGGGAAAAGATGGCAGGGAGGCGTGTGTGAGAGCAGGTGTGTATGTCTGGGTTCAGGCTTAGGGGAGATCCCCAGCAGCAGGAAGGAGTAGATAGAGGGTGTGAATAGAGGATTCTGTGTGTTTTATTGAGGGGTAAAGAAGTTGTTGGGAGAGGTGTATAAATAATGGTGCAGTGGGGAGTGGGGACGTTGGAGAGAACAGAGACGTTCACAAAGGAGTGAGGAAACAGTAAACAGACAAAGCAATAGGGATGGCATAGTGAGATGCAGGAGGAGAGACTTCCCAGGTACGTATAGGAGGATAGGAAGAGTACAAAGAATCACAGCGTATCGAAAGTCATGTTCTCAGAACTGCAAAGTTGTTGTTGTTGTTGTTGTTGTTGTGCAGAGTCCAGATCTTCCTCTAATCTTCACATCCAATTTCAACTCCAAAATTAACTCTGCAGACACTTTAAATGTGACGCTTAAGACGTTACACAGCCATATGGCTCACAGCCAAGATAGACTGTTGTACACGTTGAATTTGCAGAATTTGTGTTTATTAGTCAATAAATCTAAGTATTGCTTATCTATTCTGCACAGTGCATCAGCTTATGATGACTGACACCATTTTTTTAAACAAATCAGACAAGCAGAAGTATTTTTCAATACTTTTTCAAATTGTAATGTCTCCATAGTAAAAAAAAAAAAAAACGTTATTAAAAAAAGGTGCTTTTCTGATCTTTACCTAATCTCTTTTGTGATACAACGGTGTAAACTGTTCTATGTGCAGGAAAGATTGATCACCCTGTCTTTCCCTTTTGAGGTTTTGTTTGGCTAATGACGGCAACGTAATTAGTTTCAAGACGTAAGGGGAAAGAATAATAATAATTAATGACTCCTTGGTACACAAGGAAAGGAAAATGTTACTTGAAGGGTTATTGCATCCAAGGAAACCAATTAAGTGGTTAAATATAACAATGGCGTGTATTGTGCACACTACGTGACTGGCTTCCAGAAAGTGGATTTCTCTGTATGGATCAGTGTTTTGCCTTTACCGTTACTTTATTGCTTCTCCTAAATGTATTGGGGTCTATCAACACAGGGGTGCACAAACTTCCTCGCTGCGCCCCCTGCCTGCTCTGCCCCTGGGTCGTGCCCCCCCTTACCTGGAATACGGAGTCAAATGACGCCGCGGTGTCGTGATGTCACGTCACCAGCGGCTTCAATTGCCATGGCAACGTGAGTGAAATGACGCCACGGGGTCATGTGACGTCACGACAATTTGACGCCCATCGCCATGGAGACGCGTGGCCTTGTAAGTGGATTTACAGAGGCCTTGCGCTGAATAACACGGGGCCTGTGTAACGGCGACGCCCCCCAAGTTTGCGCACCCCTGTATCAATATATACAACAGGTATGTGCTGCTCCCTTCCCTGCTCCCAGCTGAATCATATGTAACAAGGTCAGTCATTCTGTTTCCTACATCTGGTCAACGTCGGTGGCCAGACTACTGTACATCTCAGAACTGACAGCTGTTTGGATGCAGAAAGAATAAAGACACACAGAGTCCCACACTTTGATAAACACCATCAGGTGGGACTTTGACCTGATAGGGGCTCATAGATACAGCTGTCAAACATAGTATCTACCATGTTTTACAACCAGGGTTCCTAGGAACCCTTGGGCATCCCTAAACTGTTCCCGGAAATGTTCTGGTCATTTGAAAATTGTATCAATGCAGAAGAATTTACAATGCATCTGATCTCAAGACGCGCTATTACAGAGGATTGGGGATCCTTACAATGTATCTGATCTCAGACGCGCTATTACAGAGGATTGGGGTTCCTTACAATGTATCTGATCTCAGACGCGCTATTAGAGAGGATTGGGGATCCTTACAATGTATCTGATCTCAGACGCGCTATTAGAGAGGGTTGGGGTTCCTTACAATGCATCTGATCTCAGACACGCTATTAGAGAGGGTTGGGGTTCCTTACAATGCATCTGATCTCAGACACCCTATTAGAGAGGATTGGGGATCCTTACAATGCATCTGATCTCAGACGTGCTATTAAAGAGGGTTGGGGTTCCTTACAATGCATCTGATCTCAGACACGCTATTAGAGAGGGTTGGGGTTCCTTACAATGCATCTGATCTCAGAAATGCTATTAGAGAGGGTTGGAGGTTCCTCAGAATTTCACTTAGGATCCCTTCAGCAAAAAAACATTGGAACCCACTGATCTACCATTATCTCCTGACTGGAAGCACAAAAATCCTTCAACTACTAATTATCATCAATATGAAACAGACAATTAAAGCAGCAATCCTTTTTTAAGAGATAGGATTGAAGCAGGGGGTCTCCAGGGCTTAACTGCCTTAATTTCAGCTCCGGGGACCCCCCTACTTCCCGAGATTCTTACCTGTGTAAGGGGTGCCGGTATCTCTCACCAGTTTAAAAGTCCCGTGCAGGGATGACATCACAGCTTCCTATTGGTCCGCCTGACATTTAAACGCTGCCATTTCGATAGCCGCACCTTCCCTTGAAATATTGAAGATGTTCAGTCCACAGGACAATATGAAATATAATTCATTTAGTGTAGGTACCGGCTTAAGTGGAGTTTACCTTGGTGGGGTCAGCAGGCTTAAAATCATTGTATTGATCAAAAGATGCAACTCAATGACTCCTTCGTTAGACTTAGGATCAAAATGTAAAACGTCAGTAACAAATTGCCAGCCGACGTGGGAGGAGTGCGGGGGTTTCTGTATCTGTTTTCCATACATTACATTGAACCCTTTCAGTGCAGGAGAGTCTGGCCACCTCCGTGGCCACTGACCCTCGCGGCACGATCGGTCACGTGATCGCTTTGTGGTACCAGTGACCGGAACGGACCTGACCCTTCAGCTTTGCTTGCGGTCGGCGACGCTTGAAAAACGGCGCACGGAAAAGGAGCGAAAGGCCATGATGTACAGAGCCAAGTCCTAAGGGCCCGGAGGGTGACGGCCTTCGCGACGTACGCTGCACGTCATTAGGGCACAAAGGATTAATACGCAAAGCTACTTCATTTGAAATATATAAATACCACCACGGCAATCGTATATATATCAGGGGTGGCCAGTTCCATGCCTTAATTACCCCCCCCCCTCCAGGTCAGCACAGGTGGCTCAATCAGTGGCTGTGCTGAAGCAGGGATACCCTGAAAACCTGACCTGTTGGTGTGCCTTGAGGACTGGAGTTGGCCACCCCTGAGCTATTTAGTAATTGACTGAGCCACTGATTGAGCCACCTGTGCTGAATCAGGGATACCCTGAAAACCTGACCTGTTGGGGAGGGCTGGTCTTGAGGACGGGGAGTTGAGGTGTGTGTGTGTATTTTCCTTTACATAGCTTAAGTGGGCTGGGATTGTGCAAAGTTACTATCCCTTTTGTTAAGGGGTTCCACTGTCCCAATATCTTTAGAAAGCGTGCCACAGTTCTTTAAAAAATAAAAAATAAATTGAAAAACGCCCATTCCGATACATACAAGAAATGGTTTCAGCCCGCTGGTCCATGGATCACAGTTTATTGAAATAAGATGGTAATTTGGCAGGTCTAATCATGCATCCAACTTTAATAAGATGTCACACAAGAAATTCCTGTTAAAGTAGGTTACTGCATTTTTTTTTTTTAATCATTTCATCATTTTTAGCAGAGTGTCCCTGAAACGCATCTCTGTTCTAATGGGATGCTTATACATTGATAGCATGTATCTGATTGTGCAATGCTCTAGGCCAACTGAAGCGGAGCCGGAATATGCCATCCTGAGAGCTCCGTCCTTATCGTTTTGTGCCAGCTTTGCAGATACTAATTGAGTGTTAAATTCTCCGTTGGAATCCCACAGCACAAGTCCAAGCGAACAGGCCCCACATTTGTCACGTCTTATCTTGTCGGGAGGGAAGAAAGACGGATGCATTTGAAATTCAAAAGCAGAAAAACAAGCGAAACAAAAAAAAAACATTTTCCTTTAATGGCTGAGGCTGCCGAGAGATAAGAGGACGCTTCCCAACAGCTGAATGTATCTGGGATTTTTTTTTGGGGGGGGGGGGGGGGTATTTAACATATTTGGGTTGTTGGCATCTGTTCTTTAGACCAGGGGTGCGCAACTCCAGTTATCAAGCCGCCCCCCCCAGGTTTTCAGGACATCCCTGCTTCAGCACAGGTTGCTCAGTCTTTAACTGAGCCTCTGAATGAGCCACCTGTGCTGAAGCAGGGACTGATTGAGGCACCTGTGCTAAAGCAGGGATATCCTGACCTGAAGGGGGGGGGTTGAGCACCCCTAATTTAGACCATGCTCCAACCGCAGATGCAAAGGCCGTTTCCTGTAGAGTGGATAATGAATGCAGATGGCACTTTGCCAGTTTCATTTAGGTAATAGAAAAACAGCAGGTGTCCGGTGTGACTCAGGATCTCGAGGAAATGGATTGTAGAAAGGATCAGAACACGTTTAAACGACTCCCCACGTTTAGATAGTTAACCCCTTCTGTAACAGAACACGCTGCAGTTCCCGTGCGGTGAAAACTAGGCGAGTCATACCGTGCAAAACTACCGTTAATTAAAACTTTTTTCTATTTAATACAATTATTTAATAGACGTTAATTGCGATCACCAAGATTGAATGTGTAAACATCATTTTATTGCCTACAGCTCACTTTGGCCCAATTTGGGACCGCACCTATGTAATTTCTGTAGATGAAAATTAGATTTACAATATTAAATAAATAATGTATCTACAATGTACACCAAGGGCCGGGAATAGGTTATCACGGACACGTGGCATGGTGTCTTTAGCCTTAGTTTTAAACTGCGTATGGACATCGCCCTAGTACCCAACTCAGACCGGTATACCATTCTGCTCAATGCTCAAAGAACTAGATTGGTCATCACTTGAATCTAGGCGCAGAAGTTATTTTTTTTCTGCCTTGCCTACAAACAGTTTCTGGGAAGGCTACACGCCTATCTGAACAAGCTCCTCACCCCTACCACATGCAGTATTTACCACCCGAGATCTTTTTCCAAGCGATTTTTTGCGTCCCAAGGTTCAACAAAGTATCCGGCCGCTCCTCCTTCTCTTACTGTGCACCTCACAACTGGAACAGTCTACTGGAGACTCTCACAGCCGCCACCAGTCTAAGTTCTTTCAAAACTAAAACTGTCTCACATTTTAATCTGGTCTGTAACTGTGTCACACGCCTAAAAGATTAAATATGTTAAACGGTTCATGCAATGTCTTTATACATAATATATAACCCTGTTCACTTAATGTAACCATGTATTTTGTAACCATGGATTTGTGATCATAACTCTGTGCCCAGGACATACTTGAAAACGGGAGGTAACTCATTTATTACTTCCTAGTAAAACATTTTAGAAATAAATACATTGTGTGATTCCAGGGTCTTATTTCCATGACCCCAGGACCCCTGCTTAATATATTGTAACGCCATATTCCCCGTGTTTGAGAACATTTGAGTTTATTCACTCTTCTCCAGCGCTGGGAAGGCCAGCTTCTCAGCCTATTGAATACGGCCTTCGGACAGCTGAGGATGTAAGCAGAACAGGAGATCTTTCACTAACCTTTTAAGCAGCACGAGAGGTGGGGTTAATACCAATTACAGGACCCCATATACATTTTAGCACTGAGTGACATCATTATAGTGATCACGAGACTGATCCACATTGAACCCATGGCAGGGACATGTTCATACTAGGCGATGGACGCATTTAAAATAAATAACACACCTCTAGGAGTTTGTAAATTAATTTATAAAGTTAGTTTGGGCACATGGGGATCTGAGACCTGGGACGGATTTGCACATGCAAACACCCCTCTGTCCTCTATTAGCTCACAGTGGGGCTCAATCCCCCCCTAACCACCCCCTCCCCCCCAAGAGGCCCCAATGAAGATTCTTCCATTTTAAAAGAAGGTGAAATAGACAAATCTTTACTTTAAGCATGATTACTTTTGTTTGAGAAAGGCAGTTACATTGTAATGTTCTTTTTGAACAAGGATTACAGCTTTTCGGAGGTCCTGTTGAAGTCATTGCATAGAAGTATCCCACTGGAATAGAAAACCGTTACAAGACATGGAAGGTGCAGAAGGAAACCGCGGCTTCAACAAGACAGCGCCCTTAACCATCTAACGCCCGGATCCACCAAGCGCCGTTAAATCCGGGCGCATAACGTGATGTTACCTAAACCTAAGCAGACGTTACCTGAGGATAATGCGAATTATATGCAAAAAATAATAATAATAAATAAAAAAAGAGTGTCCGTTGTACATCTCATGAGCACAGAATATTGTAGTGTGACGTTGGGTTATCCTCCAATCACGGGATGTTATGTCTTAGCGTTACGCCGACGAGAGGGTAAGAATACTTAAAATAACTATGTGGGGTAAATACTACCTAACTGTGGCGTTACCCCAGGGGTGGGCAACGCCAGTCAAGGGCCACCAACAGCTCAGGTTTTAAGGATATCCCTGCTTCAGCACAGGGAGCTCAATAAGTGGCTCAGTCGAAGACTGATTGAGCCACCTCTGCTGAAGCAGGGATATCCTTAAAACCTGACCTGTTGGCAGCCCTTGAGTAATTAAGTTGCCCATCCCTGCTATAATATGTGTTAGTTCTCATCCTCAAATAGTCAAATGATGCTTATTCTTCTGCTTAACCCCCCCCCCCCCCCAGATGCTGGGGTACAATATTTCTATGAGCATAGCTTGAAAAGATACAAGCAGAGGTGATAAATATGCAAAGAATACTCTGCTTAAGGCTTTTACTGTACACTTTCTGCTTTTCTTCTGGCATTGGACATCAGTTAGAGGTAATTTGTGACCTCAACCTGTATGTGGAATGTTTTATTCCCAGGATAATATATTCAAGGCAGCAGTTGTTATTCATTTTACACTCTTCAGCGTTTGGCGAATTGTATTTTTAAACACAACTGCCCCAGCTGGTGCACCTGGTAATGTCCCAACACTCCACTCATTCCCCCCTGTCCTTGTTTCTCTAAGATTTCCATCTGTCCATCTCAAGCAGCTTTGAATTTATTTGGTGTTCAGATACCCCACCTCTGCTGAGAGGCGGTTCCATGAATCCACTGGCCTTTTCAGTGAAGAAAGTGAATGACATTTTCACTGAGCCTCCCTCCATGCATCAATGCCTGACCTCTTGCCACTCCTTCTCTTACCGTGCACCCCACAACTGGAACAGTCTACCGTAGACTCTCACAGCCACCACCAGTCTAAGTTCTTTCAAAACTAAAGTTGTCTCACATTTTAACCTGGCCTGTAACTGTTACATACGCCTATAACATATTATCTCTAACTGTGCATGCAATGTCTTGTATATAATGTATAACCCTGCTCACTTATGTAACTATGTATTTGTAACCATGTATCTGTCATCTTAACTCTGTGCCCAGGACATACTTGAAAACGAGACGTAACTCCCCATGTATTACTTCCTGGTAACACATTTTATAAATAAATAAAACCTTGTTCTACCATTCTTCTTTCCTTGGAAGACACTTCTCTCGTGTAGCTGATACCATTGACATGACTGAAATGATACGGCCAGAGCCAGCACATTGTTATGAATTACAACACAGCGGCACAAAAAGAAAGTGCTATGTGGCGCTAGTCCCCTTCACAGTACAGGCATACCCCACATTAACGTACGCAATGGGACCGGAGCATGTATGTAACACAGGCAGACCCCGCATTAACGTGCGCAATGGGACCGGAGCATGTATGTAACACAGGCAGACCCCGCATTAACGTGCGCAATGGGACCGGAGCATGTATGTAACACAGGCATACCCCACATTAACGTGCGCAATGGGACCGGAGCATGTATGTAACACAGGCATACCCCGCATTAACGTGCGCAATGGGACCGGAGCATGTATGTAACACAGGCATACCCCACATTAACGTGCGCAATGGGACCGGAGCATGTATGTAACACAGGCATACCCCACATTAACGTGCGCAATGGGACCGGAGCATGTATGTAACACAGGCATACCCCACATTAACGTGCGCAATGGGACCGGAGCATGTATGTAACACAGGCATACCCCACATTAACGTGCGCAATGGGACCGGAGCATGTATGTAACACAGGCATACCCCACATTAACGTACGCAATGGGACCGGAGCATGTATGTAACACAGGCATACCCCACATTAACGTACGCCATGGGTCCGGAGCATGTATGTAACACAGGCATACCCCACATTAACGTACGCCATGGGTCCGGAGCATGTATGTAACACAGGCATACCCCACATTAACGTACGCAATGGGACCGGAGCATGTATGTAAAGTGAAAATGTACTTAAAGTGAAGCACTACCATTTCCCACTTATTGATGCATGTACTGTACTGCAATCGCCATATACGTGCATAACTGATGTAAATAACGCATGTGTAACAGGCTCTATAGTCTCCCCGCTTGCGCACAGCTTCGGTACATGCAGGGAGCCAGTATTGCTGTTCAGGATGTGCTGACAGGCGCATGCGTGAGCTGCCGTTTGCCTATTGGGCGATATGTACTTACTCGCGAGAGTACTTAAAGTGAGTGTCCTTAAAGAGGGTTATGCTTGTAATATCAATAAAAGAGGTATAAGTGAAAAATCAAAAAATGGTACCAGGGCAGCCAGGTAAACTGGTATGAACAATACCAGAGATGAACAGAGAGAACAGATACAAACCAGCGCCCGCAGGGTGTAAAGTCCAATTAAGGGGAAAGGAGAGTCCAATAAGTCCAATGAGAGGGGGTTCTCCAATCAGGTGATCCGTTTACATGTGGATAGAAACAAAGACAATAATCATAGTGTATACTGTAAAAAACGCAAAACAATAAAAACAAACTACAAGCAACAAAGACATAACATGAAACACAGAAGCTGAAATAAAAACTATTTAATAAAACAAAGGAGCCTGCTGCAGCGGGTCATCAAGGGGTTAAAACCCCAAAACCCTACTTACTGCAGGACCGGATAAAATGCGCGCGTGAAACCAACAGGAACGAATGCAAAAAGCCGTGAGAGTCCTCCGTGGGTGCCTGGGTGTGCGCTGTGATGATTATAGCTCCCTCCAAAGTGTGGAAGGTTCCCAGATTGGACACAGGGAAAGGGGAGCTGAACACAGCTATACACATCAGTGGGGACTTCTCTCGTGATGGCGTCGCTTCCTGCAAAGGTGGTCAGGAACGCTGCACGCAACCAGTCTTAATCTTAGTCCAATAAGGTTTAAAAGACAGCTTCTGACAAGAACAAACTAAGACCTAGACAGACAAACTAACAAAATAACAGAATTTACAAACGACTGACATAACAGATTCCTTTTTGACATAGCATAACAAATGGTGATACAAACACTTGAATATTGCGCACAGATGTTATAAATTAATATATGCGCTTGTATCAAATAATAAACTCTTAATAATAAATCAACTTAAATGAAAGCAATAGCCAATAAATAATAAACTATAAATAAAAAATATGAAGAATACTAAATGGTCAAAGTATACATAACTGTGAGGAAAATGGGTAGGTGGGGGAAGAAAGGGGGAGAAGGGAGAGAAAAAGGAGGGAAAGGGAAAGAGGGAAAAAGGAGGGAAAGGGAAACAGGGAAAGAGGGAAAAGGGGAGAAAAAGGAGGGAAGAAGAGGGGAAGAAAGGGGATTAAAACTGTAAAGTAAATCACAACTATACAGAGTTTCCAACAAATGGAATGCAGTCCACTCTTATTTGGTCAGGAAGACCCCCAGATCAAAATCTAAGTTCAAGCCATTTGGAGAGAGGGTCCTAAGCTCATAGATCCAGAAGGCGTCACGTCTGCTGATCTGGTTGAGTTTATCGCCCCCTCTCCAGCTGGTAGTGGCAGTTTCAATTGCCTGGCAGCAAAGACCATTGGGGTCCTGTTTGTGACACATTAGAAAATGATTTGACACACTATGAGTTGTCAAACCCTTTTTAAATGTTATACACATGCTCGTAAATTCTTCTTTGAAAGGACCTCCCAGTACGCCCAACATACTGTAGGCCGCAGGGACAGGTAAGTAAATAGATTACATACGTCGAACGACAATTAATAAAGGATTTAACTGGGTAGACCTTCAAAGTGACATTGGTTTTGAATACTGTACCTGTCTTACCATAGGTGCAGGCAGTACACCTTGTACACGTGAAAAAGCCTTTCAAAGCACTGGATGAATGAGATTTCTTTCTAGACAGTGGACAGCTTGGTGCTACCAAAGATTTCAGATTGTTAGCTTTAGTAAAAATTATATTCGGAGTGGGGGAAAGACCCTGTGCCAGAGTGTTATCTCTTAATAGAATAGGCCAATACTTCTTTAGGACATGTCTAATACATGGTGCCATTTGATTATATTGGGTGACAAAGGCTATATTATCATCCCCACTGGATCTGGATTTTTTACGATACTCCAACAGGGTAGACCTGTCGATTAAATCCACCTGTCCCATAACATGGTTCAGTTGATCGACAGGATATTTTCTTTGTATAAATTTCTGTTTCACACGCGCATTTTATCCGGTCCTGCTGTAAGTAGGGTTTTAACCCCTTGATAAACTGCTGCAGCAGGCTCCTTTGTTTTATTAAATAGTTTTTATTTCAGCTTCTGTGTTTCATGTTATGTCTTTGTTGCTTGTAGTTTGTTTTTATTGTTTTGCGTTTTTTACAGTATACACTATGATTATTGTCTTTGTTTCTATCCACATGTAAACGGATCACCTGATTGGAGAACCCCCTCTCATTGGACTTATTGGACTTTCTCTCCTTTCCCCTTAATTGGCGTATTGGACTTTACACCCTGCGGGCGCTGGTTTGTATCGGCCCATTCATGATCACAGTAAATGATGTCTCTCTGAAATAAACGCTGTGTGAAGTATAATGAAACATTATCCAAATTAGTTCTACAACCCCACAAACAATTTACGCATACAATTACAAACATTGCTTAGATTCTTTTTGTTGTTGTTGTATTATTTAATTGTTTGTTATCAAAAACAGATGTCAAGAAACAATTGTGTATTAAAGAATCAGTTCATGGAGTTTGGTTTACAAAAGAAAAACTTCCTACGGTAACAAACAGTGAATGGTTTATTCTTTCCGACGGATCATTCATTGACCAACGATGATGCAAATCTAACGAACCGGAAACAAATGTTAAGTAAAATAATCTAAACTTTATTTGGAATGGTGACTGGAGTGTTTCCGGGCGTCAGAATGCCAATCAAGGACCAACCCCCTGTGCGGTCCTCTCGTACCCGACTCGTTTTAAGGTCCCCCCCACCCCCGCACCATCAGTCACAGGCACCGTTTAAAATCTTGCACGTATAAAATATCTTCATCTCCCTCTAATTGCACAACATGGCAGTGTTAAAAGTCTGAGGATTATGGTCAGTTAATGGCAGAAAGAGAGCCCCGTGGCTCGAGTCACCAGTAAGAGCGACGTGGAAGAGAAAAGGTCTTCATGTTGAATGTTTAAGAGCGAGCGTTTGTACTGGGAAAGAACAGTTCTCCAAAGAAGTTCAAGGAATAACCATTTCCAGTGGTTTCAAATTCCTTCCGTCGCGTTTAATGTAAAACAGCTTCTGTGTTTAACAAATTAAAATGGCAAGTTAGACTGCTTTCTGACCTTTTATAGCATTCGCTGTTGGCACATATACATGTATGAATAAACAAGCGTGTTCTGCTCTATTTTTCAGCTTCTTCGTATGTTGGATATTTCACATTCTCTATTTTCTCCTTGACTTTATAAGAGGGATACAGACCGGTCCTGCCTAATTTCCGGTTAATGCCCTTAGAGTAGCCGTCCCAGTGGTTTCCAGCCACCCCAATAATGTCGCCTGGTTCCATAGGGATCTCATCTGCGTTCCGTGGCTGGTGAGGGTAAATTGCAACCTGGTTGTGAGCATTCTGTCCACCAAAGTAATAAATATCGTCCAAGGAGTGGAAGAATGTCGAAGCGTCTGGATGCAACGTCTGCATGATTTCGTAGGCGACTCGACAGACCTTGAGAAAGAGAGGGATACAATTATTTTGAAGGCCGAAGATGAAACTGTGGCATAGTTAATAAATCAGCGAATGCCATGTGATGTTTTGGAGACGGAAGTAGATGAACCGATGGGAAATGTGTTGATAAATGAGTATCTTCTGTCTGTAGTGTGTCGTGTAACTTACATACTATAACTATATTGTGGCCCATATTTACTTATTTGCCGAAAGGTTGACTGCCACAAAACACCTTCCATCACTGGAAAACAAACCTTACATTCCACTGACATAAATGTCAGAGGTCTTCCAGTGCCAGAACGTGCCTTAAGACAGAAGACTGCTTGGTAAATATGGCTGTGTGTGTCCGATTTGCAGACTACTACCAACTTCCCAAACGGCTACGGCCAAATGTCCCATTCCACTTCCCGCTCTAGGACGTTCGGCCGTAACCAAATCACCACCGGTGCTCCGCCGCCAGGACAACTCTGCTCCGGTCGCCTCGCTGCCGGTCATCTCGCCACTTTCCACCAACCGCCAATTTTCAATGTCCTCGGAGGATTTCCCCAGCCGCAGGGCATATCTCTCCAGCCGCCACTTCGCCGGTATGTGTGAGTGCGCCAGTGTGTGCGCCCAGTCCGGACACATTTAAAATGTCCTGAGCAAAATGTATCCTGGCTTGGCGCACGCACGGACCCGCTCACACATGCCAGCAGGGCAGCTGCAAGCTGGGGAGATATTCCCTGCAGCTGGGGAGATCCACCACCCGCCATTTATAAATGGACTCGGACGCAAGGTGAGTGTTGGCGAGAGGACCGGAGGAGAGTTGTCTGTGTGGCAGAGTGCCGGTGTTTGTATGTATGTATGTATGTATGTATGTATGTATGTATGTATGTATGTGTGTGTGTGTATGTATGTGTGTGTGTGTATGTATGTGTGTGTATGTGTATGTGTGTGTGTATGTGTATGTATGTGTGTGTATGTATGTGTGTGTGTGTGTGTGTGTGTGTATGTGTGTGTGTGTGTGTGTGTGTGTATGTGTGTGTGTGTGTGTGTGTGTGTATGTGTGTGTGTATGTGTGTGTGTGTGTATGTGTATGTGTGTGTGTGTGTATGTATGTGTGTATGTGTGTGTGTGTGTATGTATGTGTGTGTGTGTGTATGTGTGTGTATGTATGTATGTGTGTGTGTATGTGTGTATGTGTATGTATGTATGTATGTATGTGTGTCTTTATTTATATAGCGCCATTAATGTACATAGCACTTCACAGCAGTAATACACGTGACAATCATATAAATAACAAATAATACAAATAACAAATCATGGGAATAAGTGCTTCAGACATAAAAGTAACATTTAGGAAAACAGGTCCCTGCTCCGAAGAGCAAACAATCTAATTGGTAGGCGGAACATACAGATACAGTAGGAGGGCATACTGGTAAGTGCGTCTGCAAGGGGCCACGCTTTATGTATCGTGTGTATAGTGTTAGCCACGGTGCTACTCATATGCTTCGTTAAGCAGGTGTGTTTTAAGGTGGGTCTTAAAGGTGGATAGAGAGGGTGCTAGTCGGGTATTGAGGGGAAGGGCATTCCTGAGGTGTGGGGCAGTCAGTGAGAAAAGTTTAAGGCGGGAGAGGGCTTTAGATACAAAGGGGTAGAGAGAAGACATCCTTGAGAAGAACGCAAGAGTCGGGATGGTGTATAGCGAGAAATTAGGGCTGAGATGTAAGGAGGGGCAGAATAGTGTAAAGCTTTAAAAGTGAGGAGAATTGAGTGAGAGATTCGGGATTTGATAGGAAGCCAGGAGAGGGATTTCAGCAGGGGAGATACGGAGACAGATTTAGGAAAGAGTACAGTGATTCTGGCAGCAGCGTTTAGGATAGATTGTAGTAGAGACAGGTGAGAGGCAGGAAGGCCGGACAGCAGGAGGTTACAGTAATCGAGACTGGAGAGATTGACGGCCTGTGTCAGAGTTTTAGCAGTCGAGAAACAGAGGAAAGGGCGTATCTTTGTGATACACATGTTGCAATTTGGTTGCGGCCAAATGTCTCATTCTGTTTCCCAATACAGACTGCTGAGCCCAAAATAGCTGTGCCGGAGTGGGTTTCCGGGCTTGGCTATACAAGCTGTGTGCTGAAACCGGCTGAAAATGTTAGTGAGGTTTCTGTTTAAAAGACGTTTTGGCAGCAAACGTGAGGTGCCACTAAGTTTATTTGTATATCCATGCTCTGAAAATTTGTATATCTAGAGTTAAAGCCCACCCGATGCAAAATATTAGGAGAAGCGGCATAATTACTGCACAGGTAATATTGTAGTAGCTTCAATCCACTTAAAGAAAAATTAATTAATTAATGGTGTGTTACACCGCTTCTTAATTTAGGGGCCAATAAAATAAAAAAAAGGAATTAAATTGCGCAGTTACATAGTTGATTAGGTTTTAAAAACAAACAAACAAAAAAAAAACACTTATGTCCATCTACCTGCATATACAAACAGTTTATAGTCTCCTCACAAAAGACATTAGGTAAGGATTGGAAAAACAATCCAAAACATTTGGGCAGGCCCACCACCAGCCTTCCTGGGGCCCAGGACAGAAGGAAAGGGAGATGCAGAGACTCTGTTGAGCAGGGAAGGGAGATTCAGAGATCTTGTTGAGCAGGGAAGGGAGGTGCGAAGACCTTGTTGAGCAGGGAAGGGAGGTGCGAAGACCTTGTTGAGCAGGGAAGGGATATTCAGAGATCTTGTTGAGCAGGGAAGGGAGGTGCGAAGACCTTGTTGAGCGAGGGGGAGGGAGGTGCGGAGACCTTGTTGAGCAGGGAAGGGAGGTGCGGAGACTTTGTTGAACAGGAAAGGGAGGTGCGGAGACCATGTTGAGCAGGGAAGGGAGGTGAGGAGACCATGTTGAGCAGGGAAGGGAGGTGCGGAGACCTTGCTGAGCAGGGAAGGGAGGTGCGGAGACCTTGTTGAGCAGGGAAGGGAGGTGCGGAGACCTTGTTGAGCAGGGAAGGGAGGTGCGGAGACCTTGTTGAGCAGGGAAGGGAGGTGCGGAGACCTTATTGAGCAGGGAAGGGAGGTGCGGAGACCTTGCTGAGCAGGGAAGGGAGGTGAGGAGACCTTGCTGAGCAGGGAAGGGAGGTGAGGAGACCTTGCTGAGCAGGGAAGGGAGGTGCGGAGACCTTGCTGAGCAGGGAAGGGAGGTGCGGAGACCTTGTTGAGCAGGGAAGGGAGGTGAGGAGACCTTGTTGAGCAGGGAAGGGAGGTGCGGAGACCTTGCTGAGCAGGGAAGGGAGGTGAGGAGACCTTGTTGAGCAGGGAAGGGAGGTGCGGAGACCTTGTTGAGCAGAGAAGGGAGGTGCGGAGACCTTATTGAGCAGGGAAGGGAGGAGCGGAGACCTTGTTGAGCAGGGAAGGGAGGTGAGGAGACTTTGTTGAGCATGGAAGGGAGGTGCGGAGACCTTGTTGAGCAGGGAAGGGAGGTGCGGAGACCTTGCTGAGCAGGGAAGGGAGGTGCGGAGACCTTGTTGAGCAGGGAAGGGAGGTGCGGAGACCTTGCTGAGCAGGGAAGGGAGGTGCGGAGACCTTGCTGAGCAGGGAAGGGAGGTGCGGAGACCTTGCTGAGCAGGGAAGGGAGGTGCGGAGACCTTGCTGAGCAGGGAAGGGAGGTGCGGAGACCTTGCTGAGCAGGGGAGGGAGGTGCGGAGACCTTGCTGAGCAGGGAAGGGAGGTGCGGAGACCTTGTTGAGCAGGGAAGGGAGGTGCGGAGACCTTGTTGAGCAGGGAAGGGAGGTGCGGAGACCTTGTTGAGCAGGGAAGGGAGGTGAGGAGACCTTGTTGAGCAGGGAAGGGAGGTGCGGAGACCTTGTTGAGCAGGGAAGGGAGGTGAGGAGACCTTGTTGAGCAGGGAAGGGAGGTGAGGAGACCATGTTGAGCAGGGAAGGGAGGTGCGGAGACCTTGTTGAGCAGGGAAGGGAGGTGCGGAGACCTTGTTGAGCAGGGAAGGGAGGTGCAGAGACCTTGTTGAGCAGGGAAGGGAGGTGAGGAGACCTTGTTGAGCAGGGAAGGGAGGTGCGGAGACCTTGTTGAGCAGGGAAGGGAGGTGCGGAGACCTTGCTGAGCAGGGAAGGGAGGTGCGGTGAGCCTTGCAGAGCAGGGAAGGGAGGTGCGGAGACCTTGCTGAGCAGGGAAGGGAGGTGCGGAGACCTTGCTGAGCAGGGAAGGGAGGTGCGGAGACCTTGCTGAGCAGGGAAGGGAGGTGCGGAGACCTTGCTGAGCAGGGAAGGGAGGTGCGGAGACCTTGTTGAGCAGGGAAGGGAGGTGCGGAGACCTTGTTGAGCAGGGAAGGGAGGTGCGGAGACCTTGTTGAGCAGGGAAGGGAGGTGCGGAGACCTTGTTGAGCAGGGAAGGGAAATGAGGAGACCTTGTTGAGCAGGGAAGGGAGGTGCGGAGACCTTGTTGAGCAGGGAAGGGAGGCGAGGAGACCTTGTTGAGCAGGGAAGGGAGGTGCGGAGACCTTGTTGAGCAGAGAAGGGAGGTGCGGAGACCTTGTTGAGCAGGGAAGGGAGGTGAGGAGACCATGTTGAGCAGGGAAGGGAGGTGCGGAGACATTGTTGAGCAGAGAAGGGAGGTGCGGAGACCTTGTTGAGCAGAGAAGGGAGGTGAGGAGACCTTGTTGAGCAGGGGAGGGAGGTACGGAGACCTTGTTGAGCAGGGAAGGGAGGTGGGGAGACCTTGTTGAGCAGGGAAGTGAGGTGCAGAGACCTTGTTGAGCAGGGAAGGGAGGTGCGGAGACCTTGTTGAGCAGGGGAGGGAGGTGCGGAGACCTTGTTGAGCAGGGAAGGGAGGTGAGGAGACCTTGTTGAGCAGGGGAGGGAGGTGCGGAGACCTTGTTGAGCAGGGAAGGGAGGTGGGGAGACCTTGTTGAGCAGGGAAGGGAGGTGCAGAGACCTTGTTGAGCAGGGAAGGGAGGTGCGGAGACCTTGTTGAGCAGGGAAGGGAGGTGAGGAGACCTTGTTGAGCAGGGAAGGGAGGTGCGGAGACCTTGTTGAGCAGGGAAGGGAGGTGAGGAGACCTTGTTGAGCAGGGAAGGGAGGTGAGGAGACCATGTTGAGCAGGGAAGGGAGGTGAGGAGACCTTGTTGAGCAGGGAAGGGAGGTGAGGAGACCTTGTTGAGCAGGGAAGGGAGGTGAGGAGACCTAGTTGAGCGAGGAGGGCTGCCTGACCTTGGCCGGCTTGGTTGTGAAAGGGGCCCAGCCACCCGGCTAATCTGACTCCCGGTCGGGCCCACCTTCGCTGCCAGCCCTGCGTACTGTTGGCCTGGCGCTACCTTCCCCCACTGATGGCTGCCTTTAACTTGGGTACTATTAAAAGTTTAAAAGAATATTTAAAAATGCTTCTTCGTCTATTTTTTTTTTTAAAGCATGAAAACATGGCCCAATAAACATGCCACTTCCATTAATTCACTTTGATCATAGAAGGTCTGCAGCTAAAACAGTTCCGATCTGGCTGACTAATGCTTCCTTTTCAAAATCAGACAGAGGTATGTTACCCTTCCTGATACTCGTGTGATGTACCTGGAATGATACACAACAAAGCTCTTTTCGGAGAAGCTGTCCATGGCTATCAGACTAAAGGCAAGATGCAAGGCGTCTGCAGGCCCTTCTGGAAGTGACAGGGTTAAAAACACCCATGGAATCTAACCACCTCCCACAGCTAGCATGCCAAGCAACATCTCTAAGTATAATTACTGACAGTGTAACGGGGAACAATGACTTGTATGCGCTGCACTGACACACCTGAAGAATTATGTATTTTGTCCTCTGCTACATCAGCATCTCATGCAGTAGACTATCATCACAGCACAGCAGCCCCCGAGTGTGGCAAGGCGTCCCGTGCTTTCTGCTGAAACAGAGCTTTCTCTGGGCTCTTCTTGCTTTCCCGGAGAAACGCATTGAACTCCGACACAATGGGAATGGTGATTAATGAAACAGGGAATCCAGCGATAAGCTGCGTTGTAAAAACACATCCTACAGCAAAGGGGCCTGCATTTGTCTGCTCGGCTATTTCCCTTTATATGCCATTTAATTATTAAAGATGATGCGCCTCTTATGACAACGGCAGTGACATGTTTTATAGCAATGGTACAGTAGACAACAAGTGTGCATTACTCTCTTGCCCTCCCCCATATTAATATAAATATATAACACACACATATATATATATAACATACACACACACACACACACATATATATATATATATATATATATATATATATATATATATATATATATATATATATATATATATATACACACACACACACACACACACACATATATATATATATAACACACACACACACACACATATAACATACACACACATATATATATATAACATGTACACGCACACACGCACACGCGCACACGCACACACGCACGCACGCACGCACGCACGCACGCACGCACGCACGCAGCAGGCACTGCAGGTTTTATGAAAGAATTAGAAAACATTTCATGCAAAGGCAAACTTTTGGCTCTCCAAGGATCCTCTCTCAAGGTCTTGTGAAAGGCTTCTTGGAGAGCCAAATCGTTGACCTTTTTCCATTAAACTTGAGCTATTTTTGCATAAGACCTGGAGTGCCTACTACCACTGTGCTGTATTCTAAATCTCTGCAGCTAATGCACCCGGGACGCATACCATTCTTAGTGGAGTGCCACTATGTCTGTTGATCTATATATCTGTTGAACTCATTTATTCTGCACCCTCTGTTAATATATAGAGGCATATAGAATGAATATATAAATATATATATATATATCCCAGTCAGAAGGGACGTTGCAGTCCCAGATAGGAGCTCCTTCCCCCGCCCCCTCCAGTCATCATCTTAATGCCAACACTGATAAATACTGTTCCACTCATCTGCTTACACTGGGAATTGGTGATCAGCGCAGTCATTAAGCAGCTGAGGGAGCGGGAGAAGCTAAGATCCACCACAGCAACATCTCCGCTCCCTCTGCACTGGGGAGAGCGAGTGGGCTGGTGCGGTGGCCAGCGGTTGGGGTCTGAATTTGAAGCCCCCCGAGGGCTGCCTGTTGCTTGACTTTTATAGGGACAGCCATACATATTGGAAAAGAACACACATGCTATAAATGCAACTGGCTTCCTCAGACAGATTAAACTTTTAAGGGGCAATCCAAGCCGCACTTAAATATATATATTTGTTTGTTTTAATATATGCAGCCTTTGATTACCTTTATTGTAAACAAATTACCTAAGCCAGGGGGGCTCAACTCCAGTCCTCAAGACCCCTCAACAAAGTCATGTTTTCAGGATATCCCTGCTTCAGCACAGGTGGGCTCAATCAGAGGCTAAGTCGAAGATCTGTGCTGAAGCAGGGATATCCTGAAAACCTGACCGTTTGAGGGGAGGGGTTTTGAGAAGTGGGGTTGAGAACCCCTGACCTAAGCTGTTGATCAATGGGTTCTCCCGTGATGGATCAGCAAAGATCCTGCTGGCCAGGGTTCACTAAATGGCAGCCTTTCAGTTCCAATCAATCCTTCAGTCAGTGTAACTCAGCAGCTACAATGTATTCTTATATTACTAGGGTAACATTATCTATTATTACTATATTTAGCTCAAACTGCTGGGAATATTGGCAACAAATGATCCCAAACAGGAAAGTGTTGTAAAGATCTTGCACTGCTGGGGAGGTGGCTAAACCTGCTATAGAAATCAAAGGAGGCTCTGTATATTAAAACTCATTAAAAATGCCATTAAGAGTTGAATGGAAAAAAAACAGTTAGCAAGTATTATCTAATACTACAGAACGGATTTATTTAAAAAACACATGTAGGATATTGCTTGGATTGCTCCTTTAAAGTAAAAAGACGTTGCTCATTGTTGCTAGCTCGTCTGGCAAGTGTTAACCCCAGGCACTCATTAACTGAACAAATGTACCACATCGGAGTTATCGGATTAGCAAGATTTGGGGTGTGACCTCATATTTGATTCCTGTGGGAGGTCTTGTACAATTCAAGCCAGGGGGACTGCAACTAGACGTTGTGTGCAAATGTTGGGGACTGCATTGTGTAGTTGCTGCTTGGGAACGAATTCAATGTGTTTTTATTCTGCAGGGAATGTCGCGCGCAAGGATCTAAACCAGGAGTGGGAAACTCCAGTCCTCAAGGGCCACCAATAGGACAGGTATTAGGGATATCCCTGCTTCAGCACTTGTGGCTCGGTCTTCGACTAGTAAGTAATGGACGGCACCTTACCCGGTAAGAATCTTCTGAACAAGGGGGTTCCCCAGAGCTGAAATAAACACGGCTCAGCACCAGGGACTGACTCCCTGCGCTAGATAGAGAGATAGGAGAGAGAGGAGGGAGAGAGATAGGAGAGAGAGGAAGGAGAGAGATAGGAGAGAGAGGAGGGAGAGAGAGGAGGGGGGGAGGCGTAGAGGAGAGAGAAGGGGGGAGTGAGAGGGGGAGGAGAGAGAGAGAGGAAAGGAAGAGAGAGAGAGAGAGAGAGGAATCGGGGGGGGGGGGAAGAGGAGGGGGGAGGGAAAGAGGAGGGGGGAGGGAAAGAGGAGGGGGGAGGGAAAGAGGAGGGGGGGGAGAAGAGGGGGGGAAAGAGGAACTTTGACTAGGCCATTCTAAAACGCAGAGTTTCTCATCTGCAGCCATTCTTTTGCAGATCTGCTTGTATGTTTAGGATCATTGTCTTGCTGCATGAGCAACTTTTTATTCAGCGTTAGCTCACGGACGGAAGGCCTGACGTTCTCCTCAAAAATCTTCTGATATGATACAGAATTCATGGCTGTGTCAATAATGGCAAGCCATCCAGGTCCTGAGGCAGCAAAGCCGCGCCAAACCATAACCAAACTCAGTAATAATATATGCACCTGGATGGAAACCTGGTTAAAGGACAGACAACAGAGGGTTGTCATAAATGGAACTTTTTCAGGTTGGGCTAAAGTCGTGAGTGGAGTACCTCAGGGATCGGTACTGGGACCCATGCTTTTTAACTTGTTTATTAATGACCTTGAGGTTGGGATCGAGAGCAAAGTTTCCATCTTTGCTGATGATACTAAATTGTGTAAGGTAATAGAATCAGAGCAGGATGTAATTTCTCTTCAGAAGGAGAGACTGGAAACGTGGGCAGGTAAATGGCAAATGAGGTTTAATACAGATAAATGTAAGGTTATGCATTTGGGATGCAAGAATAAAAAGGCGACTTACAAATTAAATGGAGATATATGGGGGGATCCTTGATGGAGAAGGATTTAGGAGTGCTTGTAGACTGCAGGCTTAGCAATAGTGCCCAATGTCATGCAGTAGCTGCAAAGGCAAACAAGATCTTATCTTGCATCAAACGGGCAATGGATGGAAGGGAAGTAAACATAATTATGCCCCTTTACAAAGCACTAGTAAGACCACACCTTGAATATGGAGTGCAATTTTGGGCACCAATCCTAAGAAAATACATTATGGAACTAGAAAGAGTGCAGAGAAGAGCCACCAAATTAATAATGGGGATGGACAATCTAACTTATTAGGAGAGGCAAGCTAAATTAGATTTATCTACATTAGAAAAGAGGTGTCTAAGAGGGGATATGATAACTATATACAAATATATTCGGGGACAATACAAGGAGCTTTCAAAAGAACTATTCATCCCACGAGCAGTACTAAGGACTCGGGGCCATCCCTTAAGGTTGGAGGAAAGGAAATTTCACCAGCAACAAAGGAAAGGTTCTTTACAGTAAGGGCAGTTAAAATGTGGAATTCATTACCCATGGAGACTGTGATGGCAGATACAATAGATTTGTTCAAAAAAAGGTTGGACATCTTTTAAGATGAGAAAGGTATACAGGGATATACCAAATAAGTATACATGGGAAGGATGTTGATCCAGGGATTAATCCGATTGCCAATTCTTGGAGTCAGGAAGGAATTCATTTTTCCCCTTAATGGGGTTTTTTGTTTGCCTTCCTCTGGATCAATAAGTAAGTATAGATATAGGATAAAGTATCTGTTGTCTAAATTTAGCATAGGTTGAACTTGATGGACCTATGTCTTTTTTCAACCTCATCTACTATGTAACTATGTAACCATAACACTCCAACCCCCATGCTTGACGGTTGGGCTGAGGTTCTTGTGTGCAAATGCAGTGTTTGGTTTTCACCAAATATAATGTTTCTCATTGAGACCATTGTTCTAGAAGTTTTGTGGATCATCTATGTGCTCTTTGGTGAACTTCAGATGGGCGGCAATGTTTATTTTTAGAGTGCAGTGGTTTCCTCCTGGCTGTCCTTTCGTGAACACCATTCTTGTTCAGTCTTTTTCTGATAGTTGAGTCATGAACACTCGCATTAGTCAAGACGAGAGTGGCCTGTAAGATCCTAGGATGTTACTCTGGGGTTCTTTGTGACTTCCTGGATGATTTGCTGGTTTTTTCTTCGAGAGATTTTGATAGGACCACCGCTCCTGTTTAGAGTGACTGTGGTCTTGAACTTTCTGCATTTGTAGACTGACAGTGGATAGGTGGAGCCCCAAATCCTTTGCAACTCTTTCTAGACTGCATCAATAATTGCTTTTCTGAGTTCAGAAATTTTCATAGATTTCTTTTGATTGTGACATGACTTTTTTCCACACACCTGTATGGTGAAGACCAAACTCAAAGTTTCTGACCCTCATATAGGGTGGGGCCTCCCAAACCTCACACCTGAAGATCTACCTGATTATTTAAACACCTGATTCTAATGATCATCTTTAAGTTAGCTGACAAAACCAGGGTTTCACTTACTTTTACACATACCATGACTCTTAACTACTCATTATTTGTCTAATTCTTACAATCATGGAATTGGTTAATATAAACCCTATTGGATATTTAAGGAAAGACTGTTTTTTTTTTGTTGTTTTTTTTTAACTTCAATTTTATTAAGGTTTTCAACAGGTATGACAAGCATTTGTATAATGTATTTATGTTTAATTATCACATCTCAATCTCTAGACATACAAACACTTAAGATAACACCATGGGAGGAGATAGCGCTGCTCCCGGTTGTCCGACTAACCCCTTGACTGGTCTTGTTTCTTGCCCTCATCCGTATCTGCCTCTCGCTTCTAGTTACCCTCCAGCCCTCTCTTATGAGAAGCCCAATCCTGCCCCTCTTAAGTTAACCCCTCTGCCCTCTCGGAAAGACTGGGTTTGATTCAAGAAATACTATGGAACTTCCGGAATTATCATTGGGGTTCACAAACTGTTCCTCGCCACTGCATATGTATATAGTGGGCCAAGGGAAACGGTGCCTGCCCAACTGGCAGTGCAAGTGTTAACCCTGAATAATTACACCATGAAACGTGTTACGGTGTGATATACATGGTAAGACTGGTGTTGTGCTTCAGTTCAGCTAGGTTGGTGGAAGACACCATTCAAGTGCAGTTAAATTATGTTGGAATGGAAAACATGACAATTTTTCTTTCCACAGTGGAATACGGTATATACATAAAACAAAATGGGAAACAGCGCCAAAACACTAGTGATATTTAGGGGTATAATCAATATAGATATATCTATATGAATGCATTGGACGGGCGGGGGGGAAGAGATATTTTGGATTCACAATTTGGGTACCCTCTCTCCAAAAGGGGCTAAATGAGTCCGCAGACACTAGTACCCATATCTCATTTAATGGTTGTTCTTTCAGTGTGTACATTTTGTATGTTTATGTATACATGTTATATGTGTTTACATTACGTATGCATACAAACATCATTTGTAATGATTGGTATTGAATGCTTGGGTTATGGGGACTATGTATATCGCTTTGACATTGTTATTCTCTCATTTTAGATATGAACTAGTTATTGATCAATTGTTTTATGGTTGAATCGTTCACTTTAAATATGCACTTCTTTTATATATTCTATGAGGGATTCTTAGTTATTGGATTCCCTATAGATATCCATTTGGTTAAATAATGCAATATACAAATCTGAATTTGTATTGTTGGCATTTTGAAGGTAATCTGCATTCACCATTCTAGTACTATGTGCAGTGTCTCTATGTTACCTGCTTACTATTGCTATAGATTTTCCTATGCTGGTATTCTTTCATATTGTTTCCGTTTTTCATTGTGTATTAGAAACATTTATATGTTTTTCCTTTGCTGTGGGCGCTATATGGATTTCAATATGAAGGGTTAATTCCTTTCTATGTTACCAAGGACTATTTCGAGCGTGCTAGTCCATCCCTGTTCTACCCCGAGGAAGTCGCCATTTCCGCGACAAAACGTGTAGGGAAGTTTTCTTCTGTATATATACACGTGATCCTGCTGACGAAGAAGTGGAACGGGTTTTGCAGTGCTGGAGTTCTCGGAGGACCTTGTTTTGGGTTGCGCCGTCAACCCGTGATGGAAACGAACAAATACAAGAGGATCGAGACCCCGGTGGGATCCAGTCCGAAGGTTCCAGCGGCAGAATATGATCATCTCAGACGCGTATTACCTTTTCGGAGTTTGAGTGTGCAATGTTTTTAGCTTTTGGTCTAATTAAATATTTCATATACTCACACTATGGAGCGTGCGCCCTCCCTTTTGTTTTACAATTACCTCACAATTGGTGCACACGTCATAAATAGTATAAAAAAAAATACTTCACCAAAATCAAATGACCAGGGAAGGGGAGACAGCGCTGCAGGGAGATAAAAAAAAAAAGGTTTTTAACCCATATCCACAGGTATCCAACGTTCCAGAGCCATCTCAGGGCCCCTTCTTCATGCACCTCCCTGAGGTGCACGGGTGGCTCAATCAGTCCCAGCTTCAGCACGGGTGGCTCAATCAGTCCCAGCTTCAGCACGGGTGGCTCAATCAGTCCCAGCTTCAGCACGGGTGGCTCAATCAGTCCCAGCTTCAGCACAGGTGGCTCAATCAGTCCCAGCTTCAGCACGGGTGACTCAATCAGTTCCTGCTTCAGCACAGGTGGCTCAAGCAGGGATATCCTGACCACCTGGTGGCCATTGAGGCCTGAGTTGGCCGCTCCTGTAATTCTTCCAGGGAATAAGCTTAAATTATTGATTGACTTTTTTTTGCATGACTTTTTATTATTTTTGTTTACCTCTTAAGATCTGTCTTCCTGCCCTTTCCCACAGATGGTTTTTAATCCCACACTTTGTACGGGCGATAGAAGCGTTTGAAATATTAAGTGTCCAGGAGGTTAAAGTGAAGCTTTGCCCAGAGGCGGCTAATGGTTACCATGGTAACCTCGGAAGCAAGAGATTAAGAAAACTGTGATTTTTCTCACTAGTAACACTGTTTTTTTTTTTTTTTTTTTTTAAAGAGCAGGACATGCTCTGGGGAAAGATAAGAACATTACATGAGTTAAACTATGAAGGCTTCTGGGGGGGATTGATGCTTTTAAGAGTTAAATCCCTCCTAGAAACAAAATTTATTATTTCCAGTGACCTGTTTAAGGAGTCACATATGTGTAATTTACACTTTTTTAACCCACATCTGACACCTACAGTAGAAATATTTAACATTTACAAGTTACAGACGGCTTCTGGAGACGTGTTACGTGACGCCGCGTTGCCATGGCAACGTGACGGCAGAACGCCGGAGCCAAGGTAAGGAGGGAGGGGTGGGGGCGCAGGGGGGAAATATTGCGCACCCCCGATCTAAGACATGTTTATTTTACCTATCAAAGCGGCCACCTTTTAATCTTTATTTTTTTTTTAAATTGGACAAGTATTTTAAAATTATTTTGATATGGTAAACAGATATACTAAAATATATACTATCTGTATATATTATTTAATACTGCGCAACATCAACAGGTGAATAAACACATTCAATATTTAATCATATGACCATGTATATCGCTTGCATAGTACAGTATTAACTGATTTTCTTTATAGAAAAAGCAATCAAACGTATATTTACGACAAAGATTATTTCATCTTAATGTGTTTATTGGCATTTTAAAGACCATGTTAAAAAAAAAAAACCTCTTATAAATCCTAAAAAAAAATTGTTAAAAAATAAATAAATGTTTGTTGGGGGTTTTACGTACCTGTTAATACTGTGTAATGCTACGGCCCCGGCGCTGCACGCCCGCCTGCCAGGCTGGCGACGCGTGCAGCTGTGAGCCCCGGCCGGCAGTGAGAAAGACGGGGGGGGGAGGGGGCGTGACGGGCGCGTGGCCATGACGTCACCCGGCAGGTTAGCCCTCATTGGCTGAACCGCCGGGGGGGGGGGGGGGGGGAAAGGGGGGCGGGCGTGGCCAGCGCTCTCTCGCCAGTTCTGAAGACACTTTTACTGTCTTCAGAAAAATCTGACAGCGCAGCACGGCAGCCAAGGTAGGTAGCGGGCCCGGCCCCACTGAGGGGCTGTTCTTGTCCCTGCAGAGCACGCCATAGCGCGCGCGCAAGCAGGTAGCGGGGACCTAGCATAATGTGGCAGGCGTAAGCTTATAGGATTTGTCCATGTTAAAAAGGAGAAGCAAAAAGTGTCCCTGTGTGCTCATTTGCAGGTCATTACCCAGAATCCTTTGCTTGCAGTGGAAGCACTGCATGCTAAGAGATAATGGGGAAAGGCAGATTTGCAGACCTGTCACTGTGCTTACAAATGAAATATTTTTATGTGCTGTACACATACCCGATGGTAATTTACAGCAAATTCAATATATGTGTCTGGGAAATTATACCGGTTTTAAACGCCCCAAAAGCTACCAGAGCGCCATAATTGTTCCCAAGGTTCAAACAAAGGAATGGCAGCAAGTAATTGACAACCATTTCAGCACAAATCAATTAACCTTTTGCAAAGCCCTTCAATTATCTCAGATGAATGAAAATGTATTTATCATCTGCAGCTTCCAAATCATGGCTTGTCCTTTAAGCAGTGTGTGTGTGTGTGTGTTTATTGGATTAAGAGCTATAGGCTTAGCCTATTAACAGGGCAGCTAGGATAATACAGAACAGATATAAAATGTTTTATACAAAAACTAAACACAGTGCAAAGATAAAGATTAAAGAATCAATCAGTACCAAACAGAGTATTCATCTGATTGAATGGGAAAGTGTCTCCTAGGGCCAAAGTGAATTAATGGAAGTAGCATAGTTACGTTACCGTTTTTAATGGCCACGTTACCAAATTCCTTAAAGCAGGGGTGGCCAACTCCAGTCCTCAAGGGCCACCAACAGGTCAGTTTTTCTGGGTCTTTGACAGCCACCTGTGCTGAAGCAGGGATACCCTTGAAAACCTGACCTGTTGGTGGCCCTTGAGGACTGTAGTTGGCCACCTCTGACTTGAAGTACAGCTCAACCCCGTTATAACGCTGTGCTTGGGGTCCAAAGAATCACATCGCGCTATAAGCGGATCGCGTTAGAAATCATGTACAATTGTATGCATTGTACAATAAAGTATTTAAGACACCAATAATTGGGAGCCACGCTTGCATCGCGTTATAAGCGGATCCGCGTTGTAACAGATCGCGTTATAACGGGGTTGAGCTGTATTTCTCCAATCTTGTCACAAATTTGGCAGACTCTTGTAATCATGTAAACTTGACCCAGAATTACTCCTAATCGTGATAGGCTTTGGCCAACGATGGCAGCATATTTAGTTTAAAAATAAATACTGAGGAACAACCATAATTATCAGATACCACCAGTATAAAACCTGAAGAAAAAAAGAAGCTGTGTGTGCTGTGCACGCGCATAGTAAGTGAAACTTCTTTGACTTTTGTCACAGAAATTGACTTATAACGCGCGTGCTCGGCACACGTGTCAGTCAGTGTATGTGTCAGTCAGTGAGTATGTATGTGTGTCGGTCAGAGAGTATGTATGTGTGTCAGTCAGAGAGTATGTATTTGTGTCAGAGAGTATGTATGTATGTTTGTGTATGTATGTGTGTCAGTCAGAGATTATGTATGTGTGTCAGTCAGTGTGTGTATGTGTGTCAGTCAGTGTGTGTGTGTCAGTGTGTGCATGTGTGTGTGTCAGTGTGTGCATGTGTGTCAGTCAGTGTGTGCATGTGTGTCAGTCAGTGTTTGCATGTGTGTCAGTCAGTGTTTGCATGTGTGTCAGTCAGTGTGTGTGTGTGTGTGTGTGTCAGTCAATGTGTGTGTGTGTGTGTCAGTCAATGTGTGTGTGTGTGTGTGTGTCTGTGTGTCAGTGTATGTCTCTCTCTCTCTGTGTTGTGTGAATGTCTCTCTGTGTCGGTCAGTGTGTGTATGTGTGTCAGTCAGTGTGTGTATGTGTGTCAGTCAGTGAGTGTATGTGTGTCAGTCAGTGAGTGTATGTGTGTCAGTCAGTGAGTGTATGTGTGTCAGTCAGTGAGTGTATGTGTCAGTCAGTGAGTGTATGTGTGTCAGTCAGTGAGTGTATGTGTGTCAGTCAGTGTGCGTGCATATGTGTGTCAGTTAGTGTGTGTGTCAGTCAGTGTGTGTGTGTGTGTGTGTGTATATGTGTAAGTCAGTGTGTGTGTGTGTGTGTGTGTGTGTGTGTATGTGTGTCATTCAGTGTGTGTGTGTGTGTGTATGTGTGTGTGTGTGTGTGTGTGTGTGTGTATATGTGTCAGTCAGTGTGTGTGTCTATGTGTGTCAGTCAGTGTGTGTGTGTGTGTGTGTGTGTGTGTCAGTCAGTGTGTGTGTGTCAGTCAGTGTGTGTGTATGTGTGTCAGTCAGTGTGTGTGTGTGTGTGTGTGTGTATATATATGTATGTGTGTGTGTGTGTCTGTCAGTGTATGTGTGTCTCTCTTTCTGTGTCCTGCCCCCTCTCTCCTGACTCCCTCCCCCCCTCAAAGGCAGGCAGAGCTGCGGACCCGCAGTGGCTCTGTCTCTCCTCCCCCCCTCACACCCGCCCCCCCCCCCCTCACAGGCAGGCAGAGCTGCGGACCCGCGGCGGCTCTGCCCGAGACTCTCCTCCTCCCCTCACACCCCCCCCCCCTCTCACAGACAGGCAGAGCTGCGGACCCGCGGCGGCTCTGCCTGAGTCTCTCCTCCCCCCCCCCCCCCCTTTCACAGTCAGGCAGAGCTGCGGACCCGCGGCGGCTCTGCCTGAGTCTCTCCTCCCCCCCCCCCCCCCTTTCACAGTCAGGCAGAGCTGCGGACCCGCGGCGGCTCTGCCTGAGTCTCTCCCCCCCCCCCCCCCCTCACAGACAGGCAGAGCTGCGGACCCGCGGCGGCTCTGCCTGAGACTCTCCTCCCCCCCCCCCCCTCAGACAGGCAGAGCTGCGGACCCGCGGCGGCTCTGCCTGAGTCTCTCCTCCCCCCCCCCCCTTTCACAGTCAGGCAGAGCTGCGGACCCCGCGGCGGCTCTGCCTGAGTCTCTCCTCCCCCCCCCCCCTCTCACAGACAGGCAGAGCTGCGGACCCGCGGCGGCTCTGCCTGAGACTCTCCTCCCCCCCCCTCACAGACAGGCAGAGCTGCGGACCCGCGGCGGCTCTGCCTGATTCTCTCCTCCCCCCCCCCCCCCTCTCTCACAGACAGGCAGAGCTGCGGACCCGCGGCGGCTCTGTTTGATTCTCTCCTCCCCTCCCCCCCCCCGGCGAGACGCGGCCGCACCGAGCAGATACCTTAATAAAGGCCCCCTCCCCCTCCGGAAGTGCTGCATGGGCAGAGGCAGTGTCGGCGGGGGAAGGGGGGCAGCGCGTCATCGTCAGCGGGAGCTGGCTTCGAGGGGAGCGCTGCAGCGATCCCCTTCTGATGGTGCTGTGGCCCCCCCCCCCCCCCGTTCCATGATTCGGCCGAGGGAGGTCAGCAGGGAGTGGCGGCAATTAAATTTTGAGGGGTAGCGACGCCGGCGGCGCTACCGCCGCATGTGAGCGGGTGGGGGGAGCAGAGCTCGTTAGGAGCTGCGGCGGCGAGTAAATGTTGAGCGGGTGGGGGGGACCGTTTGGGGGGGAGCAAAGATGGTTAGGAGCATGATTTGCCAGAACACAGCCTGGCCTCATCTGCCAGCACTGTGACGTCACATCCGTTTCATTTTCTATCCCCACAATCCATTTTTGTCCCATTAGGAATGAGGTGCCACTAAAGAAGTTTCACTTCAAAAAGTATTACATTTTATACAAGAAGCAAAGAAGTGAACATTGTATTTTAACGGATATTGCTTAACCCTTAAAAGGTCGTTTGTCCGCTACGGGGACCTGCCCCTGTCCGGGCACATGACACGGTGACATCTTTCTAACTTACCTGAGAGGAGAACGTACAGACGAGGAAGTCGGCTTGCGATAAGAAGTGGATGTCCAGGATCACGCCGCGGAGCGAGTTTTCAGTGTATCGGTTATGCAGACCGGCTGACCAGGAGATGGAGTTATCACTAATAAATTCATAGTGTGGGTACCTAAAGAAAGACAACAGGGACATCATTTTCCCTTTCTACTGCAGAGCATCCTTTTGATCGTCTTAAATTCTTTCCCCTTGGCCAGGGGTGCTCAACTCCAGTCCTGAAGCCCCCCAACAGGTCAGGTTTTTAGAATATCCCAGATTCAGCTCAGGTGGCTCAATCAGAGGCTCAGTCAAAGACTGAGCCTCTGATTGAGTCACCTGTGCTGAAGCAGGGATAGCCTGAAAATCTGTCCTGTTGGGGAGGTTTAGGGGAGGACTGGACTTGAGCCTCTCTGCCTTAGACCACTGTAACAAGTCTCTCCTCTGTACATAATCCTCTGAAGAGACACTCACCGGGATTCCCCAAAATCCTATAAGGGGAATCGGAACTCAATCTGACATTCACTGCCCTAACTCTCCCCACACCACGGTGTTCATGTAATATTACGTTGATAACATGGGGAAAATAATGAAACGTGATGCTTTTTTAAAAAAAAATCTTTTCCTGTATGCATGTAAACTGAACATGTTCTCTCAGAGCGGGAGAAGAGAGAGGGGGAAGAGAGAGAGACAGAAAGGGGGAAGAGAGAGAGGGAGATAGGGGGGTAGAGAGAGAGAGAGGGTGGAGAGGGGGAAAGAGAGAGAGGGAGAGAGGGAGGGAGAGGGGGAGAGACAGAGAGGGAAGGAGGGAGAGGGAGGGAGGAGGGAGAAGGAGGGGGAGAGAGAGAGAGGGAGAAGGAGGGAGGGAAAGAGGGAGGGAGAGAGGGAGGGGGGGAAGGGAGGGAGGGGGGGAGAGAGGGGAGGTGAGGGAGGGAGGGGGGAGAGAGGGAGGGAGGGGGGAGAGAGGGAGGGAGGGGGGGAGAGAGGGAGAGGGGGGAGGGGAGGGAGAGAGAAAGAGACAGACACAGACGAGTTAATTTTTGTAAAGTGGAGAAAATACGGGTTTCAAACGTACAGAGGCATGCAGTATATTTAGAAATGTACAAAAAAAGGCAAGCAGATCTATGCGGACTTAGAACTGGAGCATATTTCCAGCTGTCCTGTGTGCCATCTCATCCTAGCAGACAATTTATGAAGTGAATTGTAAGGTTTCTGAAGCGATTTCAGATATAATTAGTACAGGACAATCAGCAACTTGCATGAAATAGAACACATTTATTTTAAGTTAGTTTGTATCGTCAAAGATTAAACATCTCCTTGATTTCCACGTTATGTTATTCGCATTAACATGGAAACGGTTGTTGCAAGAAACTATTTTGCATGGATCATTCGGAAAGCCGTTATAGGACCCCAACAGTATTCTGCATATTCAGGTTAATCATTAAAAACATGACTGCCTCCTTTGGAGTAATGTTTCCATGGTTAAGGCCTGCTGAGGCTGCAGGTATGGTTAAGAAAGTATTCACCTGCTAACTTACTCGCTTTGTACTTCATCGAAACCCGACAAAGAGAGAAGAGATTTTATATACAGCAAAGGCAGAGTTCATTCCATTTAAGATTATAAATAAATGAGAGGGGGAAAGAGGGGAGAGAGAGAGGGAGATTTCTCCTCGGCCACAGACTCTTAGTCAGGAATCAATTTAAGATTTAATATTTTATTTAAGTAGACAGTAAGAAGCTCACACATTTCATAGGTAGTCTCCCTTCATCAGGTAAATAATGTAAAAAAGTGTACATTCAACCTTAAATACCCTACACCAGCGTTTCCCAAATGGTGGGTCGCGACCCGGGCACCGGGCAATGGCACCAAAATTGCCGGGTCGCAGCGAGGCTGGCCGCGCGGTGTCTCCCGTCTCCCCCTCCCCCCCCCCCGCTCAAGTTAAAAAAATGGCGGCGATTCCCCCCGCGGTCCCGCGCGCATACGCAGGGACCGCTCCCTTCCTCCCCCCCCCCCGCTCCCAACGTGGGACGGAGGAGGAAGTACCAGCTCCTCTGCGGCCCGCACGTTACGTGGGACGGAGGGGGAAGTATAAGCTCCTACTGCGGCCTGCTTCCCTCCGCGGCCAGCTTCCCGAGCTCACCTCCCATGGCACCCCCTCCGAGCCCATCTCCCGTGCCCCCAAGCCCACCTCCCATCCCGGGCAGCAGGGGGTATCGGGGGCAGCAGGGGAAAGCGTCCGGCGGCAAGGTAAGTCACCCCACCCAGTCACTGTCACCCAGTGACTCTCTCCCACCCACCCAGTCACTGTCACCCACCCAGTCACTGCCTCCCACCCAAGTGTCCCTGGCCCCCTCCTCCCACCCACCCAAGTGTCCCCTGCCCCCTCCTCCCACCCACCCACCCAGTCCCTGGCCCCCTCCTCCCACCCACCCACCCAGTGTGTGTATCAGTATCAGTGTGTGTGTGTATCAGTATCAGTGTGTGTGTGTATCAGTATCAGTGTGTGTATCAGTGTGTGTGTGTATCATTATCAGTGTGTGTGTGTATCAGTGGCTGTGTGTGTGTGTGTATCAGTGGCTGTGTGTGTGTGTGTATCAGTGTGTGTGTGTGTGTGTGTGTATCAGTGTCTGTGTGTGTGTGTGTATCAGTGTCTGTGTGTGTGTGTGTGTATCAGTGTCTGTGTGTGTGTGTATCAGTGTCTCTGTGTGTGTGTGTGTATCAGTGTCTGTGTGTGTGTGTGTGTGTGTGTGTGTGTGTGTGTGTGTGTGTATCAGTGTGTGTGTGTGTGTGTGTGTATCAGTGTCTGTGTGTGTGTGTGTGTATCAGTGTCTGTGTGTGTGTGTGTGTATCAGTGTCTGTGTGTGTGTGTGTATCAGTGTCTGTGTGTGTGTGTGTATCAGTGTCTGTGTGTGTGTGTGTGTGTGTGTATCAGTGTCTGTGTGTATCAGTGTCTGTGTGTGTGTGTGTGTTTGTGTGTGTGTGTGTGTGTGTGTGTGTGTGTGTGTGTGTGTGTAGCAGTGTCTGTATCAGTGTGTGTGCATGTGTGTAGCAGTGTCTCTGTGTGGCTGCGTGTGTGTCAGTGGCTGCGTGTCTGTCAGTGGCTGCGTGTGTGTGTGTGCATCAGTGGCTGTGTGTGTGTGTCTGTGCAGGCCCTATAGGCCAGTATAGGCGATAACATTTTTAGTGGGTCACGAAGGAGAAGTTAAAAAATAACCGGGTCACGGAAAAAAAAGTTTGGGAAACCCTGCCCTACACCATCAAGTGCCGACCCCCTTATATCCGATTTTAAGGAAATACACTTTTTAGCTGTGCTTGTACAGAAGGATGGAGATTTCTACAGCAAAGATACAAACCCTAACAACCTATTAAAAGCAGACTGCGATCCTCCATGAAACGCAAGAACGGGACGCCCGTACAGTCAGCTGATCCGAACCCGAAGGACATCCAGCAATGACGAGAAATCAACGCAGATAAAAGGATAATGAAATTCAAAGACAGGATAAGAAAAAGAATCCCAAAAGTAGACTCATGTAAATAAAAAAAAAGTAGCTAAACTACCTAGAAATTCCCTACTAACCTAAAAAAGAAAAGAGAACCAGAGGCAGAATATCGTATGTACCCACAAATTGTAGCATGTCCACTCGTGTGAAAACTAACATTCACAAATACTGGCAGAACCTATACAAAGATACCTCCCTTACGCCATCTTTTTCCACAACCTCCTTTATTCTCCTATAATAGGGCAAAAAATATAGGCGATCTTTTAATAAAAGCGGCTATAGATAGTCAGCCAAATGAAACAGACAAGATGAACAAATAAGACTGGCACCTTTCCTTGTGTACGTTGTTGCCACTGCAATGGGATTGTGAAAGTGGAGACATTCACTCGCCCGCCCAGTAGAAAGGAGATCAAACAAAGGTTTTTTACATGTGATGGATAGTGCCTGGGTGGTCTATATCACGGGCGCTCAACTCCCGTCCTCAAGACTCCCCAACAGGTCAGGTTTTAAGGATATCCCAGCTTTAGCACAGGTGGCTCAGTCAAAGACTGAGACACAGATTGAGCCACCTGTGCTGAAGCAGGGATTGATTCAGGCACCTGTGCTGAAGCTGGGACTAATTGAGCCACTGTATTCTGAAGCTGGGATATCCTTAAAACCTGACCTGTTTTAGGGTCTTGAGGACTGGAGTTGAGCGCCCCTGCTTTATGCACTTAAATGCCCTTGTGGCAAACTACATGTTGGACAAACGTCAAGACCAGTAAAACAGCGCGATTATCCCAACTTCACAGGCGTTTCATCACTTTTAGGTATATAAGCAATGTTAGGAGTGCACATTCGTATCCTCACAAAGGTCTCACTGGCTGACCAAAACATCCATTGTCGTCAATGTCGTCTTGTACATTTCCATCTGTTCTCTGGAGAGCTTCTCTCTTCTCTTCATATATAGGAGATCTGTACTTGCTATGTACACAAATCGGACATCAGACTCGGTAGAATAGAATCCCCACGTGTGGGACACTTTGTACAGCGCAAACTATGATTTTGTTTATGTTAGATCAAGTGGCAAGTCCTGAGAGAGGAGGTAATAGAAACTGCTTCTTCAATGGGAAGCTTACTGGATATACCATCTACCACTGGTATGAATGAATAACCTTTTCTGGGATGTAATTTTTTTTAATATACTTTAATCTGAAAACATCTGCCTAACTAAGAAATCTAGTTAATGCAACCTACAGTATGGAGAAGGCTAACCAGAGAACATGGCGGATCACAATACGATTTCCACATACACAAAGTGGGTAGGTACTGTATGGACGCTCCTGTTATATAAGGAAGCTCTAGGCCTATCCTTTATAGATCGTCTATATATACAAAATAATCCCTATTTCTTCGAATAGCCTCTATCATATTAAAATAACTTGTCTCATCTAGAATATTACATATTAAAATGAGTATGAAGTAAAAGGAGACACTGTGTGCTCATTTCCATGTCATTACCCAGAATCCCTGGCTGCAGCAGAAGCATTGTATGCTAGGAGATAATGGGGAAAGGCAGGGTTGCAGACCTGTCTGAGACAAGTGAATGTGCTCACAAGCGGTATTTTTATTTGCTAGAATATTACACAAGACAAAAAAACCCCAATGCAACATCCGACATGACAAATGATTAAGTTAAATACGATGTTATTCTTCTCACACGTAAGGGTCACTAGTTAATCCTTTGGCCAAAGCATTATATGCCGGTAACCACGTCACGGTTAACCCTTCACTGCAGGTCCTACACTGACTGCACACGGTCTCTTTACCTCTCTACCGGAGGAAGAAGTCTCGCGATACACTGGTCATCACAGGTATATCAGGACCTGCCTATTAAAGAGGGGAGGGTGAGCTTAAAATCAAGGAGCAAGAGGTCACAAACCTCCCAATAATATTGCCAATTCAAACTCACTCTTTACAGCTGAAACTTCCGTGACTCCTTGTAGCCAAATCACATCTCTTTCCTACAGAGTCTAATCATACATGTTTATCCTTACTAGCCTCAACAAAAATGATGTGATGGGTATCTCTACAAATAGAAATAGGTCTATCAAAATAGGTATTATGCAGTCGTATCCTAATCTCTATTCCAGTGTGTGTTTACATTTTCTATTTTTCATTGCACTAATATTCACAGGTGTTTACATATTGTTCTCTCTAATTACATTATAATTTGATCATCAGAATCCAATCCTCTGGCATCCTTCCTGACCATGCAATAGTGTACTGTGTAAGGAAAATTAAATCGCCCCAATCAAGCCCTATAGTTCTACTCACTAGAACATTTAGAAACTTTAACCCACAACAGTTTCTTGCTGACCTTACCAGCTGCCCTTGGTATAGAATCGACTTAATTAACGACCTTGATTCTGCGCTCGACTATTTCCAATCTGTGTTCTTAAAACTCTGTGATACCCATGCTCCACTACGCAGAATAAGAGTACGGGGGGGCCACCTTCCGTGGGTTAAAACTGACCTTATAGCACTCAACCATTTCAGGGGTGCCTTGTGGAAAAGCTACAATGTAACTGGCACTACCAAGGATCTTAATAACTAGATGCCTGTGGAATACGCGCACAAGGCAAACAAGGCATGCAAAAGCACAATATTACTCTGACAATCTTCACCAGAATACATAAAACCCAGCTAACTTCTGGAAGGTTATCAACAATATATTTCAGCCTTCTAGCCATCAACAACCAAGTAATATCACTAAGGAGGATATTACTCTGACAAACCCCACTGACATTGCAAAGGCAGTCAATGATTTCTTTGTGTGGTGTGCCATTAACTTATTAGCGAAACGCAACCCAAACTACAAACATAAACCTCATTTTATTAGGCCCGAGAGTGCCTGATTTTTGTGTATGTATGTATTTATATATATTTTGACCACTTGGTTACATTATTAGCTATGAAGCCTCAGACCCCACTTGATCCCTCAATTTCTTTTCATAGGATAAAGAACACACTTCTCAGACAGGTCCCCGAACCTGCCCTATCCCATACAAAATACAGTGCTTTCACTGCAGCCAAGGATTCTGGGTAATGACATGCAAATGAGCACTCGCAGGGCACCACTTTTTGCTTCTTATCTATATATGCAGTATTTCGGATCTACAAGCACCTTTACTGTATGAGCTTGTACCGCCTTTCCCATGAACCACCTGCCATTTTGTAAAGAACGACTCCCTCATATTTATCCTGAGCCTCCCCACCCCACCTCTTGTCCTAGTACAGGGGTGGCCAGCTCCAATCCTCAAGGGCCACCAACAGGTCAGGTTTTAAGGATATCCCAGCCTTCAGCACAGGTGAAGTTGAGGTGGCTCAATCAGTCCCTGCTTCAGCACAGGTGGCTCAAGCAGGGATATCCTGACCACCTGACCTGTTGGTGGCCATTGAGGACTGAGTTGGCCGCTCCTGTAATTCTTCCAGGGAATAAGCTTAAATTATCGAAAACTGAGCCACTGATTGAGCCACCTGTGCTGAAGCAGGCATATCAGTGAAACCTGACCTGTTGGTGGCCTTGAGGACTGGAGTTGGCCACCCCTGCCCGTCTTCCACAAATGCTTCCATCCCACATCGTCCCCCTCCTTTCTCCCATGCTGGACACGTGACCATCCTTTACCCTTTACTAAAAGCATTTCTACAATGCAGATCCTACAGGGTCTCCAGTCTCCCTTCCTCATCCCGCCTCCTTTTTCATATCCTTATTGGCCCACGGACCCCAGTAGATAGCCTCCACGTGGGGGCACTTACTTGGATTTGGCTTCTTGTAGTAACGATGGGTCGTCCGTTGCCAAGTACACCCGTTTCTTGTCTATGTGCATTCGACGAGCAAGAAGCTGGTAATGTTCTTCCACATGCACCATGTATTCCTCAATCGGATGGAAAGCTGCCTCGGTCCCTACTTTGTCTGTCCTCCTGACGTGAACGCTGAAAGCCAGACATGGATATCTCTCTTAAAGAGGCAGTGCAAGCAGATTACATTTAAAAAATAAAAATGCATGTATGCAGCCTTTGATTACCTTTATTGAAAAGAAATTACCTACGCTGCCGATCGATTGGCTCTCCCGTGATCGATCAGCAAAAATCATGCTTCCCAGGGTTCACTAAATGGCTGCCTTTCAGTTTCAACTCAATCCTTCAGTCAGTGTAACTCAGCAGCTACTATGTATTCTTATGTTCCGAAGGTAACATGATCTATTGTTACAGTTTACAGCTCACACTGCTGGTGATATTGGCAACAAATCATCCCAAACAGGAAAGTGTTACAAAGATCTTGCACTGCTGGGGAGGTGGCTAAAGCCTGCTATAGAAATCACAGGATGTTCAGTATATTAAAACGCATTAAAAATGGCATTAAGATTTGAACTAAAAAAAAATAATAATAATAAAAGGTAGTAAGTATTATCTAATACTACAGAACGGATTTAAAAAAAACAAACAAAAAAAACAAACACATTTACGATATTGCTTGGATTACTCCTTCAAAGCATCAAAATATGTGAAATTGTACATGTTTTTTTTTTAATTTAAATAAATCAGTTCTGTAGTATTAGATACTAGTGACTATATATATATATATAAATTTAAAATAATTTTTTTTAAAGGTCAATGCCGTTTTTAAGCATCTTGATTTTTATACTATGTTTTAGCCCATCTCCGAAACAGTGCAAGATCACTGCAACACTTTCCTGGTCGGGATAATTTGTTGCCAATGTTCCCAGCAGTTTGAGCTGTAAACTGTAATAGATAATGTTACCTAAGTAACATCAGGCCTGGGACATAGTGGTGTGAGCAAGGCTGAGCCGTGCTCACACTCGGCACTGAGCCCCTGCAGCCGCAATGAGAGCGGCTTTAGCTGGGGCTCGCGCACGCGTCCGCACGCTTGGGGAAGCGTGTCTCAAGATGTTTTCAAATTTGGCGCTCGCCGGAGCGCAGGGCCGGTCACGTGAGCGGTTCGCCCAATGAGGGCGAACCAGCTCCGTGACGTCACTGGCCCGCCCCCAGACGGCGCGCTATGTAAGGCCAGGGAACCACTTTCCCTGAGCCTCAGCGCGCCTCCGCCCGGATAAAATCACTATGTCCCAGGCCTAAGGCCTCGGTCCCGCTGCGCTCGTTGGCGCGGGCGGCGGGTCGCGAGTTCCCCACCAGCAGGGGAATCCTCGCGAGCCGGTCCCGGTCCCCACTGGCTGCACAGAGCACTACACGCTGTAGCGCGTCAGCCGCTGGAGACACCAGAGAATGGTGTTTTCTAGCTTTGACGCGTGACGTGTGTGGCTGTGAGCCAATGGGGAGGGGAGGCTTCGGGAGGAGGAGTGGCTTCGGGAGGAGGAGAGGCTTTCCAGGAGCGGGGAGGAGTGTGGAGGGACAGCAGGTGAGTGCCTTTCTCTGTGTGTGTGTCTGAGTGCGTGCATGCCTATCTGTGTGTGTATGTGTGTGCCCGAGTGCGTGAGTGCCTGCCTCTGTCTGTGTGTGTGTGTGTGTGTGTGTATGAGTGCCTGCCTGTGTGTGCGCGCGTGTGTGTGTATGAGTGCGTGAGTGCCTGCCTGTGTGTGTGTGCGCGTGTGTGTGTATGAATGAGTGCCTGCGTGTGTGTGTTTAAACTTACCTTCCAGCTCCAGCCCGAGTCTGTGGAGGGAGGGGGGGGAGAGTAGCGGGTCCCTCCGCTCAAGCCACGCCCCCCCTCCCTGTCAAACCGCCCACCTCCCGCCCACCTCCCGCCCACCTCCCGATCAAACCTCCCACCTCCCGCCCACCTCCCGCTCCGGCTCCCGCTCCCTACAGACCGCAGATCGCGGTCTGTGTATCTCAGCGCACCGCCTGTCAGCAGCGCAGGTGCGCTGACTCTGGGAGCGGGGCCTTACCTTAAGGATACATTGAAGCTGCTGAGTTACATGGACTGAAGGATTATTAGGCACACAATCAGCATTTTTACAGATGTGTAACAGGAGCACCAAACGATTGCCAGCTTAGGTAAGAATGCAGAATGATACACTGTCACGCGCTTTACATATACAAATAAGAAAAGAGAAAAGGGGGAATGTACTATTTCTGCTTTAAAACTCAAATCCACTCGCCACCCATGGATTTATTCACCATTGAACAGAAAAAACTATTTAAATCAGATGGCTACTGATCAGATTCGTGGTAAACTGGAAAATATTCATGTTCTGAGGATTGACATTATTCTTGTGCATGATTTGTCAATATACGCACATTACATATTCCCCATATATATTTCTTATATAGCTCTGCTATGTGCTGTATATAGCAAAGATAAAAATGTGTGCTCTGTGCTGTACATAGACATTTGTAGGCATAAATCTCTGCCCCACAGAGCTCACAGCCTAATTATTGGTGCCTGGAGCATACGTAGGTAAAGTAACTTGCTCAAGATCATATGGCGCTGTCACTAATATTCTAACTGGGTTCACCCAATCAAATGTCAGTGACATTACCACTGTACAACTGCGCCTGTCCTATTTCATGCTGCTTACATTACATGTGAACATTTCTGCATTATACACGCAAACTACCATTTAGACCAGGGGACCTCAACTCCAGTCCTCAAGCCTCCTCAACAGGTCAGATTTTCAGGATAGCCCTGCATCAGCACAGGTGGCTCAATGAGTCGATGCTTCAGCACAGGTGACCCAATTACCTGTACTGAAGATGGGCCATCCTGAAAACC